>NW_006416550.1:3508-4659 GCF_000296735.1 Chrysochloris asiatica | reverse complement strand
GCAAAGAAGAAGTAAAACTCTATTTGCAGACGAAATGATCCTATACATGGAAACCCCCAAAGACTCAGTAAAAAAGCTACTAGATCTCATTGGAAGATTCAGCAAAGTGGCAGGGTACAAGATCAACATATAATCAGTTGGATTCTTCTATACTAATAATGACAGTGCTGAGAAGAAAATTAGAAAAGCAATACCATTTATAATAGAAGATTTAACATTGTGAAAATGTCAATACTATCCAAAGCTATCTATACATGTAATGCAATCCTGATACAGATTCCATCAACATTCTTCAAAGAGATGGAAATAACAATTACAAACTTTATATAGAAAGGAAAGAGAACCAGGATAAGCAAAGCACTGTTTAAGAAGAACAAAGTTGGAAGCATCTCACTCACTGATTTCAAAATTTACTACATGGCTACAGTAGTCAAAACAGCCTGGTACTAGTACAATGAAAGACACATAGATCAATGGAACAGAATCGAAAATCCAGAAATTAACCCATCCACATACAGCCAACTGATCTTTAACTAAGGGCCTAAGTATGCTGCATGGGGAGGAGATAGTCTCTTCAACAGATGGTACTGGCAGAACTGGAAATTGATATGCAAAAGACTGAAACAAGACCTTTACCTCATGCCATATACAAAAACCAACTCAGCATGGATTAAAGATTTAAATGTGAATCCCAGATTTATAAAGATCATCAATGAAAAAATAGGACAATTATAAGAGCTCTAATACAGGGCATTCACAGACTACCAAACATTGCAAAAATTGGACAAACGAAAGAAAACAAAATAGATGATTGGGATGTAATATAAATTAGAAATTTATGTGCATCAAAAGACTTCACCAAAAGAGTAAAAAGGGAGCTCACAGAATGGGAAAAAAATCTTTTGCAATGATGCATCAGACAAGGGACTTATTTCCAAAATATATAGGAGTATATAGGACACTGTAACACCTCATATATAACACCGACTCATAGCAACCTTATATGCACAGCAGAACGAAACACTGCCCCATCCTGGACCAACCTCACTACTGTTGCCACGCTGAGTCCATCGATGCTGCCACTTGGCCAATCCATCTCATTGGGGGTCTTCCTCTTTTTCTCTGACCCTCCACCACCAAACATGATATCC
>NW_006416550.1:1012-1453 GCF_000296735.1 Chrysochloris asiatica | reverse complement strand
TTGGACTTCCTCCTTCAGTATCGTTGGCTTTTGATCATATGCTACTTCTTGAAACAGTTGAACATTAACCGTTTCCTTTTGGTACTGTGACTCTGTGTATTCCTTCCATCTTCTCTTGATGCTTTCTGTATCAATCAATAATTTGCCCAGAGAATCTTACAATAATGAAACTCGAGGCTTGATTTTTTTTTCTTCAGTTCCCCCAGCTTGAGGAATGATGAACGTGTTCTTCCTTTTTTTGGTTTTCTGACTCCATATCTTTGCACATTTTGCTGTAATATTTGGCTTTATCTTCTCAAGCTGATCTTTGAAATGTTCTATTCAGCTCTTGGATCTCCTTATATCTTCCATTTGCTTTAGCAATTCTATGCTGGAGAGCAAGTTTCAGTGTCTCTTCTGACATCCATTTTGACCTTTTCCTTCTGTCTTGTCTTTGTAATG
>NW_006416550.1:0-550 GCF_000296735.1 Chrysochloris asiatica | reverse complement strand
CCATCAGCAAATGAAGGTCTTGCGGGCTTTTCTCCTATGGGCTTTACTCCATTGGTGTCATCACGGTCAACTCTACTTTGAGGAGACAGCTCTTACCCAGTCGCATTTTGAGTGCCTTCTAACCTGAGGGGCTTGTTTTGTTTTCTGGCACTATATCTGACAGTGTTTCTCTGCTATTCATAAGGTTTTCAGTAACTAAATATTCGGAATTAGTTCAACATTCCTTCTTCCTAGTCTGTCTTTGTCTGGAAGCTCATCCTAAACCTGTCCACCCATGGTGACCCTGCTGGTGTTTAAAATACTGGTGGCATGGCTTTCAGAATCACAGCAACTCACAAGCCACCACAGTATGACAAACTGACAGATGAGTGATGGATATGATTCAATAGTGAGTAATTACTATCATGAATTATTGCGATTGTCACAATTGTAAAGGTACAAGTTTTATAGCCAAAGGGGTGAGTAGTCGATCTTACAGTAACAGAGTGGAGGAATGTGGACCACCAAGGGAGAAGAGAGGGAGCAGAGTGTGGGACCCTACCCAGAGAAG
>NW_006416549.1:2385-4168 GCF_000296735.1 Chrysochloris asiatica | reverse complement strand
TGTTGGACTGATCTGCCAATTAGGTAGTTCTCTGTATATGAACATATTGTACTTGTCTGCCATGTAGCTATCTCTCAATATATGGACATGTTGGACACATCTGCCATGTAGCTAGAACTCTGTATATGGAAATGTTTCAATAGCCTTTCATGTAGCTAGCTCTCTGTAAATGAACATATTGGACTTGTCTGCGATGGAGCGAGCTATCAGTATGTGGACATGTTGGATTAATCTGCCATGTAGCTAGTGGCCTGTATTTGGACATGTTGGACTACTCTGCCATGTAGCTAGAACTCTGTATATGGAAATGTTGGACTACTCTGTCATGTAACTATTCTCTGCATATGATCATATTGGATTGTCTGCCATGAAGCTAGACATCTGTACATGGAAATGTTGCACTACTCTGCCATGCAGCTATCTCTCTGAATATGGACATTTTGGACTCATCTACCATGTAACTACCTTTCTGTACATGGATATATTGGACTGATATGCCAAGTATGTACCTGTCTGTATATGAACATATTGGACCTTACAACCATGTAGCTAGGCTCAGTATATAGACAAGTTGTATTCTTCTGTCTTGGAGCTAGAACTCTGTATATGGAAATGTCACATTAACCTGCCATGTAGCTACTTCTATGTATATGGACATTTTGGACTTGTCTGTCATGCAGCTAGCTTTCTGTACATGGATATGTTGGAGTGATCTGCCAAGTAGGTAGCTCTCTGTATATGAACATATTGGACTTGTCTGCCATGTAGGTGGCTCTCAGTATATGGATATGTTGGACTCATTTGCCATGAAGCTAGTACCCTGTATATGGACATGTTGGACTGATATGTCACATTGATTGCTCTCAGTATATGGACACGTTTGACACATCTGTGATGTAGCTAGGTTTCTGTATATGGAAATGTTGCACTACTCTCCCATGTTTCTAGTTCTCTGTATATAGACAAGTTGCACTCATCTGCCTTGTAGCTAGAACTCTGTATATGGAAATGGTTTCATTACCCTGTCATGTATCTGCCTCTCTGTATATGGATATGTTGGACTGATCATCCAAGGTATTAGCTCTCTGTAAATGAACATCTGGACTCGTCTGCCATGTAGCTAGCTCTCTATCCAAGAATATTTTGGACTGATCTGCCCTATAGGTAGCTCTCAGTATATGGACACCTTGGACATATCTGCCTTGTAGCTAGAATTCTGAATGTGGAAATATTGCACTACCTGTCATATAGCTAGCTCTCTGTATATGAACATATTGGACTTGTATGCCATGTAGGTGGCACTCAGTATATGGATATGTTGGACTCATTTGCCATGTAGCTAGTACCCTGTATACGGACATGTTGGACTGATATGCCACGTAGGTAGCCCTCAGTATATGGACACGTTTGGCATATCTGTGATGTATCTAGGTTTCTGTATATGGAAATTTTGCACTATTGTCCCATGTTTCTAGTTCTCTGTATATAGATAAGTTGTACTCATCTGCCTTGTAGCTAGAACACTGTATATGGATATGGTTTCACTACCCTGCCATGTAGCTAACTCTCTGTATATAGATATGTTTGACTGATCTTCCAAGAAATTAGCTCTCTGTAAATTAACATATTGGACTCGTCTACCATGTAGCTAGCTCTCTTTACAAGAATATTTTGGACTGATCTGCCCTATAGTTAGCTCTCAGTATATGGACACCTTGGACATATCCTCCTTGTAGCTAGAATTCTGAATGTGGAAATGTTGCACTACCTGCCATGTAGCTAC
>NW_006416549.1:0-588 GCF_000296735.1 Chrysochloris asiatica | reverse complement strand
TGCCATGTAGCTAATACCCTGTATATGGACATGTTGCACTACTCTGGCATGTAGCTAACTCTCTGTATATAGACAAGCTTGACTCAACTGCTATGTAGGTTGAATTCTGTGTATTGAAATGATGCACTACTCTGTGATGTAACTAGCTCTCTGTATATAGACAAGTTGGACTCATCTGCCATGCAGTTAATACACTGTATATGGACATATTGGACTACTCTGCTATGTAGCAATGTTTCAGTATGTGGACACGTTGGACACTCTGCCATGTAGCTAAAAATCTGTGTATGGACATATTGGACTAATCTGACATGTAGTTAGCTCTCGGTGCATGGATATGTTGGACTGATCTGCCATGTAGGTAGCTCTCATTATATGGACAAGTTCGAAACATCTACCATGTAGCAAAAACTTTGTATATGGAATTCTTGCAATACTCTGCCATGTAGCTAGCTTCATATTAATGAACATATTGGACTTGTCTGAGATGTAGCAAACTCTCAGTATATGGATATGTTGGAATCATCTACCATGTGGCTAGTACCCGTAATATGGACATGTTGGACTACTCTGTCATGTAGCTAGCTC
>NW_006416548.1:4245-5061 GCF_000296735.1 Chrysochloris asiatica | reverse complement strand
TAAGCAATTGGTTGTCTGTTTCACAGTTGGCTTCTGGTCTTGTTTGGCTGATAATAATGAGCTTCTCCATTATTTCTTCCAACATATACAGTCAGTTTGATCCTTGCATATTCAAACTGGTGAGGTCCATATGTATAATTGCATTTTATGTTATTTAAAAAAGAAATTTTCCATGAATAAGTCATGGGTCTTACAAAATTCTATCATGTGATCTGTAGCATTATTTCTATCACCAAGACCATAATTCCACCTACAAATCCTCTTTGTTTCCAACTTTTCCATACCCTTTGCTAGTTATTATCAATTTATCTTGATTGCGTGTTTGATCCATTTCAGACTGAAGAAGTTGGTAGAATTCTTCAATTATCACTGGCCTTTAGTGGTTGATACATAAATTTGAATAATAGTAGTATTAACTGGCCTAACTTATAGGCCTATGGATATTATCCTGTTACAGACAGCATTGAACTTCATGATGGATCTTGAAATGCTCTTTTTAATGATGAGTGTAACAACATTCCTTTTTAGTTTGTCATTCCCATCATAGTAAACTATAGGATTCGTTGATTCAAAATGACCAATATCATTCATTTCAGTTCACTAGTGCCTAAGATATATTTGTGCATTCCACTTAATTTTTAAAAAATATTTTATTGTGTATTATGTGATAGTTTACATGGAAGAACATTAGCTTTACATTCATCCTATCGTAGTTCATTCCATTGCCATGGTTACAATCCCCTCCATGCATCATCAACCAACCAAAGGGTATACCCTGCAAGCCTGACCCCTGGTTATCAGCACGCACCCTCTTGG
>NW_006416548.1:0-1150 GCF_000296735.1 Chrysochloris asiatica | reverse complement strand
GGAATTGTTGGATCATAAGTTATTTCTATTTCCAACCTTCTGAGGAAGCGCCATATTGCTTTCCAGAGAGGTTGGACCATTTTGCAATCCCACCTGCAATGCAGAAGTGTCCCAGTCTCTCCACATCCTTGCCAGCATTTATTATCCTCTACTTTTTGATCTTTGCTGTTATTGCTAGTGTGAGATGATATCTCATTATTGTTTTGATTTGCATCTCTCTAATGACTAGTGATCGTGAACATTTCTTCATATGTTTGTTTGCTGCCTGGATCTCCTCCATGGTGAAGTGTCTGTTCATGTCCTGTGCCCATTTTTTAATTGGGTTATTTGTTTTTTTAAACTAGCATTGTTATAGTTTCCTATGTATTTTAGAAACGAGTCCGTTTTCTGATGTGTCATTGTAAAAGATTTTATGGTTTTCCTTTTTACTCTTCTGGTGATGTCTTTTGGTGCATGTAAATTTTTACTTTTTAGTATGTCCCAATCATCTATTTTGTCTACTTTTGTTTGTGTAGTTTTCAAAATGTTTGGTACTCTGTGTATGCCCTAAATTAGAAACCTGACATTTGTCCCTATTTTTTCATTCATGGCCTTCATAATTTTGGGATTCACACTTAGGTCTCTAATCCATGCTGAGTTGTTTTTTATATAAGGCACGAGGTGAAGGTCTTGTTTCAATATTTGCATATCGCTTTCCAGTTCTGCCTACACCAGCTGTTGAAAAGACTATCCCTTCACCATGCAATATATTTAAGTAGGTTGTCAAATTCAGTTGGCTGCATATTTATGGGCTAATTTCTGGATTCTCAATTGTGTTCCATTGATCAATGTATCTTTCACTGTACTGGTACCAAGCTATTTTGACCACTGTAACCATGTAATAAATTTTGAAGTCAGGGAGTGTGAGGTTTCCAACCTTATTTTCCTCTTAAGAAGTGCTTTGCTTATCCTGGGTCTCTTTCCTTTCCATATAAAGTTTGTCATTTTTTTCCCCCATCTCTTTGAAGAATGTCATTGGAATCTGGGTTGGGATTGTATTATATGTGTAAATTGCTTTGGGCAGTACTGACATTTTCACAATGTTAAGTCTTCCTATCCAGGACTATGGTACATTCTTCCATTTTTGTAGGTCTCTTTTGGTTTCTTGTAG
>NW_006416547.1:3098-4175 GCF_000296735.1 Chrysochloris asiatica | reverse complement strand
CAGACTACTGGTAATGAAAGAAGATTCAATGGAAAAAGAGTGAATGGTATTACAGGATATAACTATAGAAAAAGAATGACAGGAGTTTAATGCTATAAATATTGACAATTTAGTCACAGACAAAAATTGAAAAATGAAAAGCAAAGGGATATGAAAAATATAAGAGCATTAATGTTCTCATTTTGCAATTATTCACTAATATAATCCTCAGCAGATAAGCTAAGGAACAGAGGTTTAATTATACTATTTAAATTTATAAGTGAAATGACAGAGGAACTAAATGAACAAAATGAAGAAAGGGCGTAATTTCCAGGGTGTAAATGTTTTCCATTTTTTAATAGCTACTCACTTTTATCATCAAATCTAGAAATAGAAAATTGAATTTTACTTATAAATAAAATTATAAATATATTCAATCTAAAGATTATAATTTTCAAAATTAATAGATGAAAGTACCTATACATGTATACAAAGGCAAAGGCATTACTAGAGATTACTAAAAGCTAATAAATTTTAAAATAGAATTAGGAGCAAATATATTTCATATCAATAAATGTAATAGTGATAAACTTACCTAAGAGAAGCAATGATCTAAAAGATGTGATCCCAGAGTAAAATTCAATTACAAGGAGATGAATCTATAGCAAGGTGTTTCATATAAGTTCAAAGTAAAAATGTTGTATAGTCATAGAAAAATATTAACAACAACAACAACAACAAAAAGCTAGAGCCAAGATTAAATAAAGTGCAAAGGAAGAAGTATTAACCTGGACATTAAAAACAAGAAAACAAAACAATTATGTTGCTTCGACTCATGACATTCAATGTGTTTCAAAGCACATTCATTGGTTCTGACCTTTCAGAAGGAGATCACCGGACTTTTCTTCTGAGACAGAAGAAGAAGAAATGGCTCTGTAATGAGAATGAAATATCCACAATGTGAAGAATAATAGATTGCAACTATTTTGCAACAAATGTATGAACAAATCAATTTGTCAATAAAAGAAAAGTAGAAGTTTATAGAACACAATAGTATTTCATACTTTTTCACCTATATGCCAGCTCATAATAGATTAA
>NW_006416547.1:0-553 GCF_000296735.1 Chrysochloris asiatica | reverse complement strand
CTTTACAGGAGCAGAAAGCCTCATTGTAACTTTTCATTTTTCCAGAGCTGCTCTCAGAATTGTTTCCTTTTCTTTGGTTTTGAAAAGTTTGATTATAAAATATCTTGCTGTTTTTCTTTTAGGGTCTATCCTGTGTGGAGCACATTCCATTTCTTGAATGGCAATATTCTTGTCTTCCATGAGGTTAGGGATGTTTTCTTTCAACAAATCTTGAACAAAATTCTCTCTGTTTTTTGTGTATGTGTGTCTCTTCCTATTCTGGAATTCCAATCACACATAAGATACTCTTCTTGAGAGTGGTCCATGTGACTTTTAAGCTTTTTTCAGACTTTTTTTTTTAAGTCATTGTTCTTTTTTATTATTATTATTCTAGTAGGCGAATATTGGCATTTTCTTTATCAAGCTCAGTAATTCAACTTTTCACTGATTCAATTACATTTCTTTGCTCTTTCAGTGTATTATCTATTTTGGAAATCTTAGAATAAGTGGGGTCCTGGTGTGACACTGTGGGATAAGCACTGGGCTGCTAACCACATGGTTAGTGGTTCAAACT
>NW_006416546.1:3905-4518 GCF_000296735.1 Chrysochloris asiatica | reverse complement strand
GAACACCAAATCTAAGTAGAAACATACCAGATGTTCTAGAAATTGTCTTTCAGTGGAAACTGCACCCTACAAACTTGCATATACACATCTCATCTCTTGGGTTTCCGTAGCAAAAGGAAATACGATAATTCCCTGAAAATAAATCCATGGTGCTTATACTGGTCAGTTTGTATGGGGAGGGCCCTTGAATTGAAATATGAAAAAGCATACCCAATGAAAAAGCAATCGTTTACATAGGTTTGTATCAGATACATTAAAAATATATAAAAAGAGCAGCAACAGGCTTAGATTTTCTAACTGATGAACTTGATGAAACACTTATTAAAGAAACCATATTCAATTCATCATCTCTTCCAGAAGCTGGGCAAATTGCAAACTAAATTTATGAGTATCACCCACATACTAAAGTCAGGGAAAGGTACTATATGTTATGAAAACTACTTATATGAAAACTATATTGTATGAAACCTACTATATTGATTGAAAACTCAATTAAAATTAGTAAACTTAGGAAATTTTATCCAACAGTGTATAACCAAAGGATACACCCTTCACTCTTGCACAATGACAGCCACCACACAACTCCTGTCCCTCCAGGAATCTAGAGTCCTCA
>NW_006416546.1:0-1070 GCF_000296735.1 Chrysochloris asiatica | reverse complement strand
TATGTTATTGGACGCCACTTTATTGCTGATAAATGTCTATTTATGCACTTTGCTGGTAGTTTTTTCAGGGAAAAAAAAAAAAGCCAATTGCTACTCTATATATACTGGTTGCGAATCGGGCTGCGAACCACAAGGTCAGCAGTTTGAAACTACCAGCCGTTCCATGGGGGAAAGATGAGGCATTCTGCTCCCATAAAGATTTACAGCGTTGGAAATCCTGTACAGGGGCGCTATGAGTCAGAACCGATTCCACGGTACATAACAACAACAACCAGTAGAAAAGAACTGCAATTGGAAATTTAAAACACACAACTGTATTTACTTTGTTAACAATAAAAATGAACTAAATGGTGTTAATATAGCAAAATATACAAAAGACACATATGAGGAAAAGGACAAAACACTAATGAAACAACCCAAAGGCCTAATGAAGAGAATTACTCCATGTGCCTGCAAGGGAAAAGACAATATTGTTAAGATGCCAATTCTACCCAAGGTGATCTATTCCCTTCAGTAGACTCCCAATCAAAAGCCCACCATTCATTTTATTACTATCAGCAAAGTTCATTACCCTTTGAAGCTATAAAAATCAGGTTATTGACGTTTTTGCAAAACACTAAGGAAATTCATCCATGGAAACAGATCACAAAATGACCAGAAGAAAACCTAAGTGTCTTTGAGTTTGGTAATGACTTTCTAGATACAACAGTAAAAACCAGATCCAATGCGGGAGGAAAAAATAATTGGGGTGGGGGTGCCTGTTAGGGTTCAGTCCTTGGACCTTATCTGACAACTTTTTTCTTCACTGAGGAACCACAGCCCCTCACACATCCGTGATCCCCAAAGAAAGTCTTGCCGAGCCTTACACACTGAGGTTAAAGATGGCCTGGTTGTCAATAAACCCAAATCCACATCCATCAACTGAATTCCCAGTCATACCCAAATCCCCAGAGAATGCACCATTTCCTTTCTGATGATGACTTAGGGGTATGCAAGATGGTCACCCCAAGGCTCCCATTTGACTCTGGACCACACTGGAGAGCTGAAATGGAAGAAGGATGGGGGAGGGG
>NW_006416545.1:3766-4528 GCF_000296735.1 Chrysochloris asiatica | reverse complement strand
TTTTTTTTTAAGGTTACACAATAATTTATTGAGAACCTCCCCTCCTAGCACCTCTCAGTCTCTGGGTCACTTTTTCCACTTGTAGATCTTGTGTGCTAGCCCCAGGTAGATGGCCGGGGGCAGGGGAGCAGTGTGTTGCTCCATGAGACTTTTAATATTTCTGAAGCTGTCTTCCTTGTACTGCTTGAACAGAGCAGGCAGCTCCATATCCTCCTACATTACCTTCACTCGGGCCACCTTCTTGGTTTTCTTCTGCCCGTAATTTTCCTACAAGATCTGGTGCTGTTCTGGAGAGGCCTGTTGCAGACATTAGACCACCAGCCAGCTGCATTTATTGTCCTGGATGTCAGTGCCAACCTTGCCTATCACACTGTGATCACCAAAGAGGTCATGGTAATCATCCTGAATCTGAAAATAACTCACCCATCTACAAAAGGATCTTCTTGGCATTGACATGCTCCTTTTTCCCATCAATGCCCACCATATACATTGCCGCACCCACAGGAAGGTAAAAAAGTAGAAAGCTGTCTTGTACTTGACAATATATTTATACCTCTTTTCAGTGAATCTGCCAAGATCCACGTTGCCCGGGGTTGGGGGCGGGGGCAGTGATGAGGTCCAGGGTCTGTCCAATCTCAGTCTGATAGGAACTCTGCAAGAAGAGCTCAATCAGATTCAGATAATAGGGGTGCTCCCGGTAGTACAGCTTCAGCAGTAGATACATGCTTCCAGCAGCATGGAATCATTGACTGTATCCAAACC
>NW_006416545.1:1464-2206 GCF_000296735.1 Chrysochloris asiatica | reverse complement strand
CCACCACTTTGGAACAGAAATAAAGCTGTGGTTGACTGTCTCATGCTACACAGGCAGTGTGTGTGCAAGGTAGAAGCCTGCATCAGTGGGTGAGGGTGTCCACTCCCTCAGGCTCCTCCTCTAGTCACTGTAGTAGAGGTGCGCAGGTAGGTATTGAGAAGTTAATGGGAGAAAGATTGTCCACTATTTTTGTCTCTGAAGGTCGGTTAGGTGTCTGTGTATGCACAGAACAATTCTCGAGATGGTTGAATCCTTTTATGTTGGGGCTTTACAGATTGTTTTATTAGGGTCCTGCACAGGTTGCTCAGGTAGCACACCACCCTATAAACTTTGTCAGGGCAGGGTGGCTGCAGAGGGAGTCCCATCTCCAGATTCCTAACTCACAATATTTTTCAATGATTTTTTCACTTGCAAGTGCGAGCCACTGACATCCTGGACATTATGGTAGATCTGGAGCTCTGGAGTTGTTCTATGAGTGCTTCCTCAGTGAGTTCCCAGTCCCTCCACCCCGGAGACTTCCCTACCTGGTTTTCTTTACTGTTGCTGAAACTGGAAGTCCAAATCGTTTAGATCCATAGTTTTTGATCCTGTTGTTGTTGTTCTCAGGTACCATCGAGTTGGAACTGACTCATAGCGACCCCATACACAGCAGAACGAAACAATGTCTGATCCTGGGCCAACCTCACTACTGCTGCCAAACTTGACACCATCAATGATGCCACCTGGCCAATCCATCTCATTG
>NW_006416545.1:0-1116 GCF_000296735.1 Chrysochloris asiatica | reverse complement strand
AATTCAAAGGCATCAATTCTTCTATGATCTTCCTTATTCACTGTCCATCTTTCTCATCCATATGAGGTTATTGAAAATACCATGGCTTGGGTCAGGTGCAACTTAGTTCTCACGGTGACATCTTTGCTCTTTGCATCTTTCCTAGAATCATTGAATGTTGATTTTTTTTTTTTTTTTGGTACAATGACACTGACAACTGACAGTATGTATTCCTTCCATCTTCTGATGCTTCCAGCATCATTCAAAATTTCTGCATAGAATACTGCAATATTGCAACTTAAGTCTTGAATGTTTTCGTCAGTTATTTCAGCTTGCGAAATACCAAGATATTTCTTCCCTTTTAGTTTTGTAATTTCAGGTCTTTGCACATTTCATTATATTACTTTGATTTCTCAAGATGTCCTTTGAAATCTTCTGTTTGGTGCTTGTGATTGTTAAGGTTATGTGTCAACTTTGCAAGTTCATGATTCTCAGTGGTTTGGCTGATATTATGTAATCATCATCCATTTTGTGGTATGATGTGAACAGCCAATTAGTTAAAAGGAGAGTTTTCTTTGGGATGTGGCCTGCATCCAAGAAAAATAGATCTTCTGGAAAAACTCACAATTTCTTAATCTTGTATGTGACTTTTCACCCTCTGACTTGCAGTTACTGGGATGTGAGCCAGCAGATCTGCAGATTTTGGGATTCACAAGCTCATGCTATTCTGTGAGCCAGCACTCTGCGATATGACTTGCTCATTTTGGCTTCATCAGCACCTGCAATCATTTGAATCTGATGTCTGATCCATGGATTTGGGACTTGTCAGCCTCTACATCTGTGTGAGATGTTTTCTTGAAATGTCTTGAAAATATCTCTATATATTTATATATTAGGAGACTTGGTGTGGTGCTGTGGGTTAATGTGCTGGACAGCAAAGTTGGTTTGAATCATAAGGTCAGCAGTTCAAGCTCACCAGCTGCTCTTCAGAAAACCTATACAGGGTTGCTGTGGGTGGAAAGTGATTCAACATCACTTAACAACAACAATTATATATATATATTTGAAATAATGATGTGGTACTGTGGGATAAAGCACCGGACCACAAGGTTGGTTTAAACCACAATGTTGGCAGTT
>NW_006416544.1:3741-4559 GCF_000296735.1 Chrysochloris asiatica | reverse complement strand
CATGTTGGACTCATCTGCCATGAAGCTATAACTCTGTATGTGGAAATGTTGCACTACTATGCCATGTAGCTAGCTCTCTGTATATGGATATTTTGGACCCATCTGCCAAGTAAATAGCTCTCTATGCATGGATATGATGGACTGATCTGTCATGTAGTTAGCTCTCTGTATATAAACGTATTGGACTTGTCTTCTATGTAGCTAGTTTTCTGTATATTGATATGTTGGACTCGTCAGCAGAATGAAACAATGTACTATCCTGGGTCAACCTCACTATCGCCACCACACTTGATGCCATTAAAGATGTCACCTGGCTGATCCATCTGTTTGGGGGGTCTTCTTCTTTTTCTATGACCCTCCACCTAACTCAGCATGGATATGTTGGACTGACCTGCCATGTAGATAGCTCTCAGTATATTAACATGTTGGAATTATCTGCCATGAAGCTAGCTTTCTGTATATTTACATGTTGGACTCGTCTGCCATGTCACCTGCTCTCTCTGTATGAATACATTGGACTCTTCTGCCTTGAGGTAGTCCTGTTTTCATACACACGATGGACTCATCTGCCATATTGCTAACTTGCAGTATGTGGACATGTTGGACTCATCTGCCATGTAGCTAGCTCTCTCTATATGGACATTTTGGATTCATCTGCCATGTAGCCAGGTCTCTCTGTTTGAACATGTTGGACTCATCTGTCTTGTAGCTAGTGGTAAACTATATATGTACATCTTGGACTCATCTGCCATGTAGCTAACTCTCAGTATATGGACATGTTGGACTCATCTGCCATGTAGCTACTACTCTGTATATGG
>NW_006416544.1:0-1386 GCF_000296735.1 Chrysochloris asiatica | reverse complement strand
ATCTGCCATGAAGCTAAAACTCTGTATGTGGAAATGTTGCATTACTCTGCCATGTAGCTAGCTCTCTGTATATAGATATTTTAGACTCATCTGCCAAGTAAATAGCTTTTTATGCATGGATATGATGGACTGATCTGCCATGTAGATAGCTCTCTGTACAGGAACATATTGGACTTGTCTTACATATAGATAGTTTTCTGCATATTGATATGTTTGACTCATAAGCAGAACGAAACACTGTCTGAACCTGGGTCAACCTCACTACCACCATCACACTTGATGCCATTAATGATGTCACCTGGCTGATTCATCTTGTTGGGGGTTTTCCTCTTTTTCTATGAACCTCCACCTTACCCAGAATGGATATGTTGGACTGATCTGCCATGTAGGTAGCTCTCTCTATATTAACATATTGAGATTGTCTGCCATGCAGCTAGCTCTCTGTATATTTACATGTTCGATATGTCTGCCATGCAGCCAGCTCTCTCTGTATGAATACATTTGACTCTTCTGCCTTGAGGTAGTCTTGTATACATGCACACGATGGGATTATCTGCCATGTAGCTAACTCTCAGAATATGGAAACGTTGGACTTATCTGTCATGTAGCTAGCTCTCTGTATATGGACATTTTAGATTCATCTGCCATGTAGCCAGCTCTCTCTGTTTGAACATGTTGGACTCATTTGTCTTGTAACTGGTAAACTATATATACACTTATTGGACTCATCTTCCATGTAGCTAACTCTCATTATATGCACATGTTGGACTCATCTGCGACGTAGTTAACTCTCAGTATATGGACATGTAGGAATCATCTGACATGTAGATATCTCTCAGTATATTGACATGTTGGACTCATCTGCCATGTAGCTAGTACTTTGTTTAGGGACATGTTGGAATACTCTACCATGTAGCTAGATCTCAGTATATGGACACATTGGATTCATCTGCCTTGTAGGTAGTACAATGTATATGGAAATGTTACACTACTCTGCCATTTAGCTAGCTCTCTGTGTATGGACATTTTGGACTCATCTGCCCTGTAGCTAGCTCTCTGCATGGATATGTTGGACTGATCTGCCATGTAGGTAGCTCTTTGTATATGAACTCATAGTACTTGTCTGCCATGCAGTTAGCTCTCTGAATATGTACATGTTGAACTCATCAGCCATGTAGCCAGCTCTCTTTGTATGAATATGATGGACTCATTTGCCTTGAAGCTAGTTCTTTATATATACAAATGTTGGACTCATGTGCCATGTAGCTAGCACTCTCTATGGACTCATCAGCCCTGTACCACTCTCTCTCTATGAAGACGTTAGAATCATCTGCCATGTACCTAGTTCTCTATATATATACACATGTGGGACTCATCTGCCATGTG
>NW_006416543.1:3029-4060 GCF_000296735.1 Chrysochloris asiatica | reverse complement strand
TTCCCACTAAAAAAGGACAAACAAATTAGCCTGGAACAGCCAGAGCAACAGAAGATACTTCTTGAAAGAAAGATTGGTAGGAAAAATTCAAAACAAAAATGGCAGTCTGATTGGCTACTACAAGAACAAACAAGTTGCTCAAGTTGAACAAGCAAGCAATCAAGTCCCTTCAGGACAAACTCCCCTCCAAGACTGAAACTCAAAGGGAACACATGAGCAAGCATGTAAGCTTGCTGGTGGTCACATTGGTCTACTGGTGAGTAGAAGAGGGGGAAAGGCAGCAATGAAGATATGGGTTGAATTTGACCATATTCCATAGACTCTCATTGACCTGGAGAGAAGAGGTACAGCTGCTTGATCCAAATTTTGCTGATACTTGAGGACTCCTGAGCCCATGGACAAGGACATAGCCCAGAGGGCTAGGGCTGAGAGTGAAGCATCCAGCTGATATGAAGTGAGGGGAGACATACAAGAACGTCCAAACTTGCTGTTAGTACCCATCTGACCTAGCCTCAATGGCTTAATAATCAGAACTTGACTTACATTTGTTAGGTACTGTCGAGTCGGTACCGACTCATAGCGACCCTATGCACAGCAGAACAAAACACTGCCTGATCCTGGGCCAACCGCACTATTGTTGACATGCTTGAGTCCATCAGTGCTGCCACCTGGCCAATCCATCTTATTTTGGGTCTTCCTCTGACCCTCCACCTTACCAAACATGATATCCTTCTCCAGTGACTGGTCCCTCCTAACAATTTGTCCGAAGTATGAGAGACGAAATTTGGTCATCTTGGCCTCCAAGGAGCACTCTGGCTGCACTTCTTCCAAAATGCATCTGTTTGTTCTTTTGGTAGCCCATGGCACTTTCAATATTCTCCTCCAACAACATAATTCAAAAGCATCAATTCTTCCATGGTCTTCCTTATTCACTGTCCAGGTTTCACATGCATATGAGCTTACTGAAGATACCATGGCTTGGGTCAGGTGCACCTTAGTCCTTAAGCTGACATTTTTGCTCTTCAACACTT
>NW_006416543.1:0-831 GCF_000296735.1 Chrysochloris asiatica | reverse complement strand
ATTCACTGCCCAGGTCTCACATGCATATGAGGTTATTGAAAATACCAAAAGAATCATAGATTTTTAGCTAAAATATTTATCATGTATCTGTATCACAGAGATAAAACCATGCATATTTCATATTTAAGATAATTCTTCACTGATAAATAAAATGGGCATCACAAAAAGGTTGTTGGAATTTAGGCTGGATTATATAATACAAAAGTTTTGATGATAACTTTGCTTGGCTTAATGTACAGTGACAGATTTATGAATCTTTATATTTTTATCCAAGTCATCAAAATGAGTTTATGCTTCTTAAAGATTGTTCCTTTGAGAAATAATTGTCTAAAAATATATGCTTCTTTGAGTTCCTATGGAGTATTTAATTGTACAACTTGTGGACTAATAGATGTTTAATCTTGAAGTACAAATACACAATTACCTGCACATCATTGACTTTACAGATGATGTATTCTCATCTTTGTGGGGCAACAAATGGCCTCAGATGTAACCAATTTTTCATACCATTAAAGAGAAAGAAGATAAATGGTGTATTAGCATTGGTAGGCAATCTAGCACGGCACTAACAGAAACTCAGAAGAAAAATTTAAGGACCTCATAAAAAAGCGTATGACACAGTTGGGATTAGAGTCATTTAGTGAATTGGGATTGCATTGCAAGTGTAGTTGAACTGAGCCAGATTCTACAATTCACCAAAATGAAATGTCACCTTTGAAATGAAAGAAAAACTATTTCTTTGATAAATATTTAGGGATTTCTCACTGTTCCAGGAGTTGTGTTAGGTAGTCACTACATTGTTGTTGTTGTTAAGTGCCGTTGAGTTGGTTC
>NW_006416542.1:3467-4441 GCF_000296735.1 Chrysochloris asiatica | reverse complement strand
ACAGTAGTGAGGTTGACCCAGGATCAGGCAGTGTTTCATTCTGCTGTGCATAAGGTCGCTATGAGTCAGTACTGACTCGATAGCACCTAACAACAACAACAACAACCTTCTATTTAAATGGCTCTAGTATTACCACACATGACTATTACATAGTGATTTGTGTATCTTGCATCAGCCCAAACATACTTTTCCCTTCTGTAGCATTCAAAGCTGAAGACACTGCCCCTAAATTGGTTGCTTTCGCAGTCCATTTTAGTAATGGTTCCTCAGGAAGCTGATGTTAGTGATCTACAAATTGAAGCAATTTCTTTACACTATACTCCTGGTTTCAATAACTTCTTAGTTTTACCCATTTTCTTCTTAGTGGCCAGCTGTCATACTTCCATATAGTCAACTTATATAACTATATAAAGAAGATCCCCCTACATAATCCTCACATATTAAATTAATTTCCTCAATATTGTATATTGCTCAATTATCCACTCCTATGAAATTAAAATTTATTACATTAACATTTAAGACACTAACTAATCAACCACTAATTAAAAATTCCATAATAATTCCCACTATTATAGCATCCAAACTACCACATTTGACCTTCAATCTTCAGGGTATTCTTCCATGGCTATTGCTGTGGTATACCCAAATACCACTAATATTCCCCCTAATTTATTTAAAAATACTATTTATCCTAAAAATGATCCACCAAAATTAATCACAATTCCACATTCAGTTCCACCACGTACAATTAAACCTAAATCCACATAAATAGGTGAAGGGTTTTTTTTTGTTTTGTTTTTTGTTTTTAATGTTTTAGTGTGAATTATGTGATAGTTTACATGGAAGAACATGAGATTTACATTCATCTTATCATATATCATTTCATAGCCATGGTTACAATCCCCTCCATGCATAATCAACCAACCAAAGGGTATATCATGCAAGCCTGCCCTCTGGTCGTCAGCACACAGCCC
>NW_006416542.1:0-477 GCF_000296735.1 Chrysochloris asiatica | reverse complement strand
GTCTGTGTATTCCCTGAATTAGTGCCCTCACATTTGTCACTATTTTTCTTTTTTTTTTGTCACTATTTTTCATTGATGGCTTTCATAATTCTGGGATTCACATTTAGGTCTTTAATTCATGTTGAGTTGGTTTTCGTATAAGGCATGAGGTGAAGGTCTTGTTTCAGTCTTTTGCGCATCACTTTCCCGTTCTGCCAGCACCATCTGTTGAAGAGAGTATCACCTCCACATGTGATATATTTAGGTACTTTGTCAAAAATCAGTTGGCTGTATGTGGATTGGTTAATTTCTGGATTCTCAATTCTGTTCCATTGATCTACGTATCTTTCATTGTACCAGTACCAAGCTGTTTTGACCATTGTAGCTGTATAATAAATTTTGAAGTTGGGGAGTGAGAGGTTTCCAACCTTATTCTTCTTCCTAAGCATATAAAGTTTGTAATTCTTTTTCTATCTCTTTGAAGAATGTCATTGGAAT
>NW_006416541.1:3311-4975 GCF_000296735.1 Chrysochloris asiatica | reverse complement strand
TAAATTTACAAATATCAAAATACTACAAAGCATCTTCTCAGATCACAATGCTATCAAACTAGAAATCAACAATAGGAAGACCAAAGAAATTAAGTCAAACACATGGAAGCTGAATAACACCCTGCTGAAAAGCAAGTGGGTAGTAGAAGAAATTAAACGTGAATTCGCAGTTTCTAGAAGTAAATGAGAATGAAAACACAACATACCAAACACTTTACCATACACAGTTTCCTTCTCCATAGTCTGGTCTCTCTTGGCAACATACCCCAACTACAACATATCCAAATTACACCAGTCTAGCTGTACTTCTTTCCAAGACAGATTTGTTTGTTCTCTGAAAGTCCATGTTACTTTCAATATACTTCATTATCACCATAATTCAAATAAATTGATTTTTCTGTGATCTTCCATATATGCATTGTCCAACTTTCACATGTCTATGGGGCGATTGAAAATACCAGGCGTGGGACAGGTATAAGTTAGTTGTCAAAGTGACATCTTTGCCTTTGAATATTTTAAATAATTTTTTTTCTGACGATTTGACTAATGGAATATTTAGTTTGATTTCTTGATAAACCTTTCTGTTTCTGCAACGATATACAGTTTGGGAAACGCTATACAGGTTCTATATGAGTCAGAACCAACTCAAAGACACATTGTAAAAACAACAATGAATTGCATGCAGATTGAATAAGATCCTGGATAAATCTTACTTCATATAATACCATCTTTGGTACATACATTGAATAAATAATGCTTTTGTCATAATAACTAGATCTTTATTTAATAGCAGATCAAAGGTGCCTAGGAAGAAATGATAAACCAATGGAATTTTTCAAAGTGAAATGGACGAGTGAGTACATTTTTAGAAAATAAGTGAAAGATCTAAACTCTGTTTTAAATAAAGCTAAAAGATGTTGCAATCCATTTCCAGCATGGAACACATAGAAATTCATCATGGCACTGCAGTAAAATAATTTCTTTGCAATGTTTTCATTACTTAATTTGAATAAGAGACAATTTCTCAATAATCAGAGACCTCTTTCCTTACAAATTAGCTCAAAATTTATCTCCATATGTTGTTGTTATGTGCTGTGAAGTCAGTTCCGACTCATAGTGACCCTCTATAGAGTTTCTAAGGCTGTAAATCTTCATGGGAACAGAAAGCCTCATCTCTCTCCCATGGAATAGCTGGTAGTTTTGAACTGCTGACCTTAAGGTTCACAGCCTGATTTGTAACAACTATGCTACCAGAGTTCCTTTATCTCCATATAAATACCCATAATTAATAGTGTGGCACTGTAGGATCAGCACTGGACTGTAAACCACAAGGTCAACAGTTTAAACCTCCCAGTTGTTCCTCAGAAACCCTATTCAAGGCTATTATGAGTAAGAACACTCTAGATGGCAGTTAACAATAACAACAATATTAATTTAAAAAAAATCATAGTGATACAGTGGTTAAGCATGGAAGAATGGCAGTTGTAACCCACTAGTTACTCTGTGGAATAAAAACCTGGCCATCTATTCTCACAAATAATGTTGTTTTTAGATTTACCCTAGGCACAACAGAATAAAATACTGCCTGGTCCTATTCTATCCTCAAAACGGTTGTTATGCTTGAGCACATTGCTGTTGCCTCTGTGCCAATCAATCTAGTTGGG
>NW_006416541.1:0-511 GCF_000296735.1 Chrysochloris asiatica | reverse complement strand
TGATAGAAATGATGCTGGAGAATGCATGATAGAATTCTACAAAACAATGATTTGTTCATTTAAAATACTTTCTTTAGACAGCATAAGAGATGACTATACACATGGACCTCACCAGATGGAATACATAGAAATCAAATTGACTACATCTGTGGAAAGTGGAAAGAGAAGATGGAAAAGCTCCATGTCATCAGTCAAAACAAGGCCAGGGGCCGACTATGGAACATACCATCAATTACTCATATGCAAATTCAAACTGAAACTGAAGAAAATGAAAACAAGTCCACGAGAGCCAAAATATGACTTTGGATATATCCCAACAGAATTTAGAGATCATCTGAAGAACAGATTTGATACATTAAACACTAAAGACCGAAGACCAGAAGATTTATGGGATGAATCAAGAACATCATACATGGAGAAAGCAAAAAGTCATTAAGAAGACAAGAAAGAAGGAAAAGATCAAAATGGATGTCAGAAGAGACACTGAAACTTGCTCTCCAGCATAGAGATG
>NW_006416540.1:13187-13853 GCF_000296735.1 Chrysochloris asiatica | reverse complement strand
GTATTAGAGTAAATTCTATGCCATTTCAGAGAGGCCTACATTGGATTCCAGCTCTATGAATGAAAAACTGTGATCTGAGGCTTTCAAAACTTAATTTATTCACCTAATAAATAAACGATCATATAGTTGTTTAATGTTGTTGTTGTTGTTAGGTTCCATTGTGTTGGTATCGACCCTAGCAACCCTATGGATAGCAGATCGAAACACTGACCAATCCTGGGCCAACCTCACTACTATTGCCAAGCTTGAGTCCATCGATCCTGCCACTTGGCCAATCCCTCTCATTAGGGGTCTTCCTCATTTTCTCTGACCCTCCATCTTACCAAACATGATATCCTTCTCCAGCAATTGTTCTCTCCTGACAATATGTCCAAAGTATGAGAGACGAAGTTTGGCCATCTTTGCCTGCAAGGAGCATTCTGGCTGCAATTCTTCCAAAACAGATCTATTGGTTCTTTTGGCAGCCCATGGAACTTTTAGTATTCTTCTCCAACACCATAGTTCAAAGGCATCAATTCTACGGTCTTCCTTATTCACTCTGCAGCTTTGGCATGCATATGAGGTTGTTGAAAATACAATGGCTTGGGTCAGGCGCACTTTAGTCCTCAAGCTGACATCTTTGTTCTTCAACACTTTAAAAAGATCTTGTGCAACAGATTTGCCTAA
>NW_006416540.1:3847-4945 GCF_000296735.1 Chrysochloris asiatica | reverse complement strand
TGAGTCAGAACTGCCTCCACGGCACACCATCATCACAACCACCACTTCCTTTAAGACAAAACCCACAATTCAGCTTTCAAAATAACTTTTTCTAACCCCATCTGTGAGTTGTTGTTGTTGTTATTTGCCATGGAGTCGGTTCCAACTCATAGCGACCCTGCATAGGGTTTCCGAAGCTGTAAATCTTTACGAGAGCACAACGCCTCATCTTTCTCCCGCGGAGCAGCTGGTAGTTTCAAACTGCTGACCTTGAGGCTCACAGCCCGATTCGTAACCACTACGCTACCAGAGCTCCTTAAGTGATCTTAAAGTTTATTGTCTAAACTGGAACACTATTGAGAATCAACAAGCATAAACCAGACTGTTCCAAGTAAACTGGGATACAAGGCCACCCTATCAAGGCTAGTCTCGCTTATTTGACGTTTGATTTATGCTACCAGGTATTGTTGATATTTTATATATGTGGCCCATGGTCTTGATTACGTTTAAAATATCCTTTGAGAACAGAGAGTATGCTTTTTATGTATTTATTTCTCCTGATCCTATACAGTTCATACACTCATTAGACACATTTAAAGGTTAGTGCTTCATTAATGTTTGCTTATTAGAATGCATTGGATAACATTGGTAATAGCAGTAATTTCTGTTAATAACAACATATAGTGTACCTGAATGACTTACTGTTAGCTAGGTGTATCTGGTTTATTGCCACAACAATAAGATAAGACCTTCAAGGGTAGACACTCTGATTTCTCTCTCCACCAGATTTTTCTAAATGCCTAGGCTTTTATTTGATAATACTATTAATAATAAAAAGTGAGGGACTGTGAATATACAAAGGAAAATAGGTCACAGTATCTGCCTTCATGTCTTATTTGGAAGAGATGACTGCACATTTAAGATGACTCACAATAGAGTGAATAAATCATATAAAATCTGTGTTATAAACAGAAAATACAGAACAGGGTTATGGAAAGTGTGACAACCTGAAGTCTGAAAACCTGTATTAGAGTAAATTCTATGCCATTTCAGAGAGGCCTACATTGGATTCCAGCTCTATGAATGAAAAACTGTGATCTGAGGCTTTCAAAACTTAAT
>NW_006416540.1:2293-3164 GCF_000296735.1 Chrysochloris asiatica | reverse complement strand
AGCCTTTCTTCATATTTTGCTATTTGATGCCTTCAAGAAAATTCTGACTCATAATGATCCTATGAAATACTGAACAAAGTAATGTCTAGTCCTGCACCATACTCACAATTCTTGTTACATTTGCACCCATTGTTGCTGCCACTGTGTTATTACATTTTGTTGAAGGTCTTCCTCTTTTTCATTGACCCTTCACTTTACCAAGCATGATATCCTTCTCCAGTGACTGGTCTCTCTTGATAACTTGTCCTTTCCTGACAATAGGTCTAAAGTATAAGAAACAAAGTCTTACTATCTAGCTTCTAAGAAGCATTCCTGCTATACTTCTTCCAAGATTAACTTGTACTTCTGGCAGTCCATGGTACTTTCAACATTCTTTGCGAACACTTTAATCCAAATGTATCAGTTCTACACTCTTCTTTATTCATTGTCCAAATTTCACATGTATATTAAGTGATTGAGAATACTCACTCAGGAATGCCTTAATCCTCAGTGACATCTTTGCTCTTTGAAGATTTTAAAGAAGTCTTTAGCAGCATATTAACTTAAAGCAATGTCCTTTGATTTCTTAACTGAGGCTTCCATTAGCATTGATTGAGGAACTGAGCAAATGGAAGTATTGACAAATTCAATCTTTCTCCATTTATCATGATATCATCTATTGGTCCAGATGTGAGAATTTTCATTGTTTACACTGAGATGCAATTCATACTAAAGGCTGTAGTCTATTATGCTCACGAGTAAGTATTTCTCGTTCACTTCACTTTCAGCAACTAAGATTGGGCCATCTTCATATCACAAATTGTTGATGAGTCTTCTCCAATCTGATGCCATGTTCTTCTTCATAGTATGCAGCATCTCAGATTATTTGTTC
>NW_006416540.1:0-1023 GCF_000296735.1 Chrysochloris asiatica | reverse complement strand
CTGCTGGTCTTTCTTTCAGTTCTTTCTTTCTGTTCTTCTAGCTGCTCCAGACAGGTCTACTTGTCCTTACAAGTGGAAATATCCCACCTCAGAAGATTCTGGATGGGGATCAGGGTTACACTTATGTTCTTGTGCAATGCAAAGGCTCTGCAGGGAGCCTCCTTCAATGGGTAAATTCTAGTCCCGTTTTAGGTATTCCAATCAGTTATAGGCTGAAGACAGACTTACAAAGCTTTCTCTGGTGATGTTTCTGGCTACTCCTCTCTCTTCCCTTCAAGTGTCTATTTTACAATAGTAGATAAGGAAAACGAAGATTCAAAAGACAGTCAAGCATCCTTTAAATCTTGGTTTTCCGTGCATTCTATTATAAAACAGACACTGGAGGGAGAGAGAAAGAAATAGCCAGAAATATCACCATAGAAAGCTTGTAAGTCCGTCTTCTGCCTATAACTGATTGGAACACCTAAAATGGGGCTACAATGTGTCCAGTGAAGGAGGTTTCCTGAGGAGTCTCTGCATTACATAAGCCTATAGGTGGAAGCCTGAACCACATCCAGATCTTCAGAGATGGGAACTTTTCCACTTGAAAGGGCGAGCAGACCAGCCTGGAGCAGCTAGAAAAACAGAAGATACTTCTTGAAAGAAATACCTACAGGAATAATACAAAACAATAAAGGTAGCCCAACTGTTACTACAAGAAACAAGCAAGTTGCTTGCCCAGGAGACATCAAGGCAAGTGGTAGGGTCCCCTCAGTCCAAATCCTCTTCCAAGACTAAGATGCAATGGGAATACAGG
Organism: Chrysochloris asiatica; assembly: GCF_000296735.1. NCBI lineage: Eukaryota > Metazoa > Chordata > Mammalia > Afrosoricida > Chrysochloridae > Chrysochloris > Chrysochloris asiatica. The sequence continues at coordinate 227 of NW_006416540.1, read as the reverse complement.
CTCTGGTTGGCAACCATGCACGTCACCCATAAGGGGAAGTGAGGGAAAAACAGCAATGAAATGGCGAGCTAAGCCCTACATTGTTCAATAGAATCCTGTGAACCCAGGTGGAGACCTGGTCGGCCAGCAGTGTGGCAAGACTTGGGGATTCATGGGCTCAGAGTCAGTGATACAGCCACAGAGGACTAGAGTGGAGAGCGAAGCATCCAGCTGCTAAGAAGAGAGCG
>NW_006416539.1:2540-4150 GCF_000296735.1 Chrysochloris asiatica | reverse complement strand
ATAATTGTTATCAGGACTGATTGTGAGGGTTGGAAATGTAAAGGTAGACATTTTATAGCAAGGAAGGGAGTGATTAACTTTCCAGTCTAGGAGTGAAGGTCCCTGGGACCATCAACGGAGAAGAGCCGAGAGTGGGACCCTACCCAGAGAAGCAGTGATGCCTGAGATGGAGACAGAGATGATGACATGGAGCGATGGAGCAGCTGGGGACTTTAGATCCAGAGAGGGAAAGTGACTGTGTGCTGAAGACTTGGGGGGACGGGGGGAAGGGAGGGGGCCAGGCTTGCAGGGTATACCCTTTGGTTGTTTGATGATGCATGGAGGGATTGTAACCATGGCAATGAAACAATATATGATAGAATGAATGTAAAACTAATGTTCTCCCATGTAAACTATCATTTAAAAAAAAAAGACATGAAAGCTCACCTTGTCTAGACAGGTCTAGTGAAAGGAGATGGGGATAAGATTCTTATGATTCATTAGTGAATAACTGTTATGACTAATTGTGATTGTCACAACTGTAAAGGTACAAGTTTTGTAACATAAAGGGGGGAAGTAGTTAATCTTACATTCCAGGAACAGAGGACCCTAGGACCATCAAGGGAGAAGAGAACAAGCAAAATGTGGGACCCTATCCAAAGAAGCAGCAACACCAAAGATGGAGGCAGAGATGATGCCATGGAGAGATAGAGCAGCTGAGGACTGTAGATTCATGGAAAGAGAAAGGCTGTGTGCTGGTGGCCAGGAAGCAGGCTTGCAGAATGTGCTCTTTGGTTGTTTAAATTATTATATATTCCTGAGTGTTTTTTGAGTAAATTTTTAAAAAATAAAATTAAAAAAAAAAAATGAATAGAAGCAAATACTGCTGAATGATGATGCACGGAGGGGACTGTAATCTTTGCATTGAAATGAAATACGGTAAGATGAGTATAAAACCAATGTTCTCCCATGTAAACTATCACTCAATTCACAATAAAAGTGTTTGAAAAAAATCACTTCCTAATTAGTTTACTACATTTTATTATTTACACCCTTAAGGTCTTTTTACTTCTATTGTATCTATACGGGGGGAATACTATATAATGGTGCTACTTGGCATCATCCCAACTCCAAGTTCAGGGATGTCTCATTGACAGCTTCAAACAGGCCATAGTGGGAATGTTGGCACCATGAACATAAGCAAAGATCACAAATCAGGTTTGATTTATTGTCTGTTGATATTCAAGACTGAAGAACATCATGAAAGAAATATTAATATGCAAATTAAAATTTTAAATGTGTCATGTTATAGCTGTTGCATGTAAATAGGGTACAATATTTTTTAATGTTTTGGTATTCAAAAATTATTATCTGATTAAGCAAAGATGTCACTCACGTCACTGATGAATGAGTAAAAAGCCAACATATTCTTTGTTGTTTCATTTTCTTATGTTTCTTATATTAGCATAAGTGAAAATATTAACTAAAGTTCATATCAGGATTATATTCATTTATCAGTTGCAGCCATAGGCTGACTGTGGATGCATGAATTAGGAAAAGCATTCTGTGATAATTTAAAAAAAGAAAGACAGGAAGACGGCAGATAAAGTAGACCTGCAATGAGGAGCTCC
>NW_006416539.1:0-1355 GCF_000296735.1 Chrysochloris asiatica | reverse complement strand
CATTCCGGAACAGGAAGAATTACACAAGTCCACAGAGGAGATAGTTGAACAGATGCTGGAAGAAATTTTTTCCTAACATCCTGAAAAGCGAAAAGATAAACATTCAAGAAGCTCAACAAACCCCAGGAAAGATAGACCCTAAAAGAAAATCACCAAGATATATAATAATCAAGCTTTCCAAAATCAAAGATAAGGACAGAATCCTGAAAGCAGCTGGGGAAAAGAGAAGTGTAACATACAAAAACAAGCAAATCAGATAAAACTCCAATTTCTCAACAGAAACCATGTAGGCAAGAAGGCAATGAGGAGACATATAAAACAATGAAAGAAAAAAACTGCTGACCAAGACTCTTCTACCCAACAAAGTTGTCAATCAAATACGACGTTGTAATCAAAATATTCCAAGATAAACAGAAGCTAAGGGATTTTTTCAAAGCCAACACTGCTATGAAAAACATCCTAAAGGAAGTTCTGTGGACTGAGAACCAACAAGAACAGACAACAACTACAGAATGGTGTACATGGCAGCATCACCCTGAACTCAAATCAACAAATGAAAGAGTCAAGAACAGAATAAAATTATAAGAACAGAGGATCTGGGAGGTCAGTCTATGATCAAAACAATTGCAAGGTCAAAGAAGGTAAACACAGAGGAACAGAGATCCAGGTGGTAAGAAGGCCAGGTAGATTACAGAATAAGATAGACTGTCTTAAATGGAGGCTAGAACTAATGGAATATAAGGTAACTACAACAGTGGGGTTGGGTGGGGGTTTTAGTTTGTGTGTTGGGGAGAGAAATACAAGAAAGGGGAGGAGGCGGAAGAACAAGATAGATAGAACACTGAGACAAGTTCACATGACATAAGTATGATACAGGTAAAGAGTGATGCATGTTCAAATATGGAAAAACAGGGCTCTGTGATGCAGGGATCTAGGCATAATTTGAAGAGGATAAATAATATTAAAATGCTTGATGTATTCTGAATATTGGTTTCCCTTGCCTACTATTGTAAAATAGACACTCAAGTGGGATAGAAAGGAATGTTGGGAAACATGATTACAGAAAACTTGGAAGCCCGTCTTCAGCCTATAACTGATTGGAATACTTAAAAGGGGTTCTAGAACTTGCCTCGTGAAATAGGCCTCTTGTGGAGCCTTTGCAGAGTATAGGACCTTAGGTGGAATCCTGAGTACCATCCAGAACCTTTTGAGGTAGGACACTACCACTAGCAAGGACAAGCAGACCAGCCTGGAACAGCTAGAGCAACAGAAGATACATCTTCAAAGAAAGATCATCAGGGAAAACCCAAAACAAAAATGTCAGCATGACTGGCTACTACAAGAATAAGCAAGCT
>NW_006416538.1:3004-4049 GCF_000296735.1 Chrysochloris asiatica | reverse complement strand
TTAGGGCAAGGGCTTTGGGCTAGGGCTAGGGCTGTTAGGCCTCTAGGGCTAGGGCTAGGGCTATTAGGGCTTTAGGGCCAGGGCTAGGGCTCTTAAGGTTTTAAGGCTAGGGCTAGAGCTGTTAGGGCTTTAGGGCCAGGGCTAGGGTTCTTAGGGATTTAAGTCTAGCACTAAGGATATGGCTGTTAGGGCTTTAGGGATACGGCTAGGGCTGTTAGGATTTTAGGGCTCGGGCTAGGGCTAAGGATTTAGGACTAGGGATTTAGGCCTAGGTCTAGGGCTAGGGCTGATAGGGCTTTAGGGCGAGGGCTAGGGCTGCAAGGGCTTTAAGGCTAGGGCTGTGAGGTTTTAGGGCTTGGCATAGGGCTGTTAGGGTTTAGGGCTTTAGGGCTAGTACTAGGACTTTTAGGGTTTTAGATCTAAGTCTAGGGCTAGGGCTGTTAGGGCTTTAGGTATAGGGTTAAGTCTTGGGCTTATAGGGCTTTAGTGCTAGCGCTACGGCTAGAGCTGTTAGGGCTTTAGGGCTAGGGTTAGGCTAGGGCTTATAGGGCTTTAAGGCTAGGGCTAGGGCTACAGATGTTAGGGCTTCAGGGCTAGGGCTAGAACTAGTGCTAGGGCTGTTAGGGCTTTAGGGATAAGGACAGGGCTAGGGTTTTAGGACTAAGGCTAGGTCTAGGGATTTAGGGTTAGGTCTTGGTCTAGGGCATTAGGACAAGAGCTTCAGGTTTAGGGCTAGAGCTATTAGGACAGTAGGGCTAGGGCTAGGACTGTTAGGACTTTAGGACTAGGGCTTTTAGGGCTTTAGGCCTAGGACTGGTAGGGTTTTAGGGCTAGTCTTAGGTCTGTTAGGGTTTTAGGGTTAGTGCTATGGCTAGGGCTGTTAGGGCTTTAGGGCTAGGTCTAGGGATTTTAAGGATTTAAGGCTAGGGATAGGGCTAGGTCTAATAGGGATTTAGTACTTGGGTTAGGGCTAGGGCTTAAGGGCTACTGTTAGTGCTTGAGCTGTTAGGGATTTAGGGCTAGGGCTAGGGCTTTAGGCCTATGG
>NW_006416538.1:0-1512 GCF_000296735.1 Chrysochloris asiatica | reverse complement strand
AGGGTTAGGGCTAGGGCTTATAGGGCTTTAAGGCTAGGGCAGGGCTAGAGCTGTTAGGGCTTTAGGGTTAGGGCTAGAACTAGGATTAGGGCTGTTAGGGCTTTAGGGCTAAGGCTAGGTCTAGGGATTTAGGGTTAGGTCTCAGTCTAGGGCATTAGGACAAGGACTTCAGGGCTAGGGCTAGAGCTGTTAGGGCTGTAGGGCTAGGGCTAGGGCTGTTAGGGCTTTAGGGCTATGACTAGGCTTTTTAGGGCTTTAGGTTAAGGGCTAGGGCTAGGGCTTTTGGGCTAGGTCTAGGGCTAGGGCATTATCGCAAGGGATTTAGGGCTAGGACTAGGGCTGTTAGGCCATTAGGGCTAAGTCTAGGGCTGTTAGGTCTTTAGTTCTAGGGCAAGGGATTTTAGGACTTTAGGGCTAGGGCTAGGGATAGGTCTGATAGGGCTTTAGTGCTTGGGGTAGGGTTAGGGCTTATAGGGCTTAAGGGCTTGGGTTAGGGCTGGAGCTGTTAGGGCTTTAGGGCTAATGACAGGGCTAGTACTTGAGGGCTACGTTTAGGGATAGGTCTAGTGCTAGGGCATTGGGTGAAGGACTTTAGGGCTAGGGCTAGAATTTTAGGACTTTAGGGCTAGGGCTAGGACTAGAGCTGTTAGGGCTTTAGGCCTAGGGCTAGGGCTGCTAGGGCTTTTGAGCTACATCTAGGGATTTTAGTGCTTTAGGGCTAGGGCTAGGGCTAGGTCTGATAGGGCTTTAGTGCTTGGGTTAGGGCAAGGGCTTACAGGGCCTAAGGGCTAGGGTTACGGCTGGAGCTGTTAGGGCTTTAGGGCTAAGGACAGGGCTAGTACTTGATTGCTACGTTTAGGGCTAGGTCTAGGGCTAGGGCATTGGGGGAAGGGCTTCAGGGCTAGGGCTAGAGCTAGTGTATTAGGGCAAGGGCTTTAGGTCTAGGGCTGTTATGGCTTTAGGGCTAGGGCAAGGCCTGTTAGGGCTTTAGAGCTATGGCTAGGGCTGTTAGGGCTTTAGGGCTATGGCTATGGCTAGGGCTTTAGGTCTAGGGCTAGGGCTAGGGCTAGGGCTAGGGCTGTTGAGGCTTTAGGGCCAGGGCTAGGGCTCTTAGGGCTTTAGTGCTAGGGCTAGGGCTCTTAGGGCTTTAAGGTTAGGGCTAGGGGTAGGTCTGTTAGGCCTTTAGGTCTAAGGCCAGTGCTAGGGCTGTTAGGGCTTTAGGCCTAGGACTGTTAGGGCTTTAGGGCTAGTCTTAGGTCTGTTAGGGTTTTAGGGCTAGTGCTATGGCTTGTGCTGTTAGGGCTTTAGGCCTAGGACTGTTAGGGCATAAGGGTTAGTCTTAGGTTTGTTAGGGTTTTAGGGCTAGTTTTATGGCTAGGGCTGTTAGGGCTTTAGGGCTAGGTCTAGGGATTTTAGGGCTTTAGGGCTAAGGTTAGGGATAGGTCTGATAGGGCTTTAGTGCTTGGGTTAAGCCTAGGGCTTATAGGGCTTAAGGGCTAGGGGTAGGGCTGG
>NW_006416537.1:4454-4969 GCF_000296735.1 Chrysochloris asiatica | reverse complement strand
TTTTAAGTCCTCTTCACTTTCAGCAAGCAAGGTTGTATCATCTGCATATCGCAGGTTGTTAATGAGTCTTCCTCCAATCCTGATGCCATGCTTTTTTTCATAGAACCTAACTTCTTGGATTATTTGCTCAGCATACAGGTTGAATAAGTGTGGTGAAAGAATACAACCTTGTTGCACACTTTTTAAAACCATTCATTGTTCCCATGTTCTGTTTGAACAACTGCTTCTTGGTCCATGTACAGATTTCTCATGAGCACAATTAAGTGTTCTGGAATACTCATACTTCGCAAAGTTGTCCATAGCTTGACATGATCCTTACAATCAAAAGCCTTTGTGTAGTCAATAAAGCACAGCTAAACATCTTTCTGATATTCTCTGCTTTCAGCCAAGCTCTATTGACATCAGCAATGATATCCCTCATTCCTCGGCCTCTTCTGAATCCGGCTTGAACCTCTGGAATTTCTCTGTCAATGTATGATTCTAGCCATTTCTGTATTACATTTAGAAAAACTTTT
>NW_006416537.1:0-859 GCF_000296735.1 Chrysochloris asiatica | reverse complement strand
TTCGTTCTGCTGTGCATGGGGTCACTATGAGTCGGTTCCAACTCGATGATACCTGACAACGACAACAACAGGGCACCAGAACAATAAATATCCCAAGATGAAAAAAGTGTAGCCTGAAGCATCTTTCTCAGAGTTGAGAAATTTCTTTGCATTTTCATTTTTAATCCTTAAAAATAATAGAGAAGTCAGTCACATTTTTTATTCTAGCTCATGATATATCCACATTTATTGTAATGGTTGCAATCATCTGTGTCCTCCTGTTGGAAGTGTAAAATTGAAGAAATTCTCCCCAGATGACATTAGTGCAAAGTAGAGGGCAAGGTAGTTCTGCTACTCATGGTCATTCTGTCTAAGGAGAGGGCAAGGTAGTTCACTAGAAGTAGAATCCAACTTTAGTCAGAAAACAATGAAGCTGTTTTGGCTAAAGAACAACTGTTTAATCAGTATCAGGTTGCCCTCACATAACTTTTGCTGACATTTTTCTAAGTGATTTTCACAATCATCAGATTTTCTAGTATTATATGAGAATGTCTGAAATGGGTACCGGGTTGGCAAAGTGCTGCCATGAATGAGCCTTGTGCACAAGGTTGGATTAGCTCTTTCCTCACTGACTACAAACTCAGCTTTTTTTCTGGGCTTCAGTTTACTTCTCTGTAAAATGGGAATAGTCATGACTACCCTACTGCTTGTTGGGAAAACTAAATAAGAAAATGGATCTAAAATATAAAGTAACTACCCGAGCTTGCCAGAGAAGGATCAGTAAATACTATTTCCCTTCTGTCCACTTCTGTAAATAACCAGCAGGGTCACCCATGGTGGAAAGGTTTAAGATGAGCTACAAAACAAAGACAGACTAGGA
>NW_006416536.1:2345-4442 GCF_000296735.1 Chrysochloris asiatica | reverse complement strand
TATGTCTAATTACATTAATACTCTGCATCTATTTATTTATTTATTCATTTTCTTTCTATGATCATCATTGCTTGGTGGATTTTGACTGTTATTCCCAAGAATAGCATCATTGGCATCATCTTGAAAAATAGAAATTACTTTAAGAATTTGAGATGATCAATTAGTTGTGATTATGATTATTAAAAGAGGCAAGCAAAGCAGAAGAGATCCTCAAAAGTAGGGTCCATGAACACCTATAGAGTTTGGAGGGGAAACAAGCCAGGTGAAGGCTGGTACTTTAGAAACTGAAGTTGTTTTAATGTCTCGGATTCTTTTAACTAAGGAAAATAATATTAATTGCTTTATATAATTGATTAATCTATGTAAATAATGCACACAGAATAGTTATCAATACTGTTTTGTAAGAATTATCAAAATAATAGGATATGTTAACAAAGGACAAGATGTAAGTAAGCCTTGACAATTCCCTTAGACAAATTGTTGTTGTTGTGTGCCGTGGAGTTGGTTCTGACTCATAGCGACCCTGTACAGGGTTTTCAAGGCTGTAAATGTTTATGGAAGCAGAAAGCCTCATCTTTTTCCCGCGGAACAGCTGGTAGTTTCAAACTGCTGACCTTGCAGCTTGTAGCCCGATTCGTAACCACTATGCTACCAGAGCTCCTTTTAGATACATTAGATTGTTATAATTTTATTTAGATGAGAAAGACAGCTACAACACTGATACATATAAGTGTAATTTTTGGTTAACTTCCCACTACTCACAACTCCTCCAGCAAGTTGCCTAGGTCCTTTATAACACTGCTCAGTTTTTTCTTGAATTGTGGTTATTTGTGTAAATGGCCCAATTTATTACAAAAATAGCTTGCAGTGGTAAAGGTCCTCAAGGACTGATGTGGTATTGACTGATGATGTGGTCTTTGATCTTTATCAGCATTTTATGTCATTTTCATTTTCAGTAAGAAATGTATCATCTGCTTGTTTCAAGTTGTTACTGAGTGTTCCTCCAATCCTGATGCCAGGTTCTCCATCATATAATCCAGAATCTCAGATTTTCTCACCATGCAGATTAAATAAATATGGTGAAACAATACAATCATAGCACACATCATTCAATATTCCTTTTTTCCTCATGAACACAATTAAATCTTCCAGAATATTCATTCTTTGCACTGTAGTCCATAGCTTGTCAGGATCCACTTAGTTGAACACCTTTGCATAGTCGATAAGACACAGGTAAACATCTTTCTTTGTAAACTAAATTAAATTTATTAATGGAGTCCTGGTGTGGTGCTGTCAATTTGAATCACAAATTCAGTGAGCCAAACTCACCAGTCACTCCTCAGAAACTCTATATTAAGTTGTTATCAGTCAGAACCTACTCAATGATACTTAACAACAACAACAGCAAACATCTTTCAGCCAAGATCCATCTGACATTAACAATGTTCCAATTCTTCATCTGAATCTGGCTTGTACCTTTGGCAGTTCCCTGTCAGTGTATTGTTGCAGCCATTTTTTACATTATCTTTAGCAAACTTTTACTTGCACATGATATTAATGATACTGTCTGAAGATTTCTGCATTCTATTGGACTGGACACAAACATAGATCTCTTCCACTCACATGGCCAGGCACAAAAATCATTCATTTTTGGTACAGTGCCCGTGTATTCCATCCAGCTTCTTTAGTTGTCTTCTGCATCAGTCAATATTATCTTTAAAGACAATGTCAATATTGGAAGCCAATGCTTGATTTTTTCCCCCCTATGCTGTAAACATGAGAAATGCTGTGTGTGTTCTTCTCTCTTGGCTATCTAACTTCAGGTCTTGGCACATTTCATTATAATACTTGTATTTGTTTTTTCAAGCTGCCTTCAAAATTTTCTGTTCAGCTCTTTAACTTCCTCTTTATTCAAGTTGATTTAGCGTCTCATTGCTGGAGAGCAAGTCTCAGAGTCTCTTTTGACATCAATTGTGTCTTTTCCTTCTTTCTTGTCTTCCTGATGGCCTTTTGTTTTCTTCCCATTTGATGTTCTTGATATCATCCTACAACTCTTCTGGTCTTAGTTCATTAGTGTCTAATGCATCCAATCTGTTC
>NW_006416536.1:0-595 GCF_000296735.1 Chrysochloris asiatica | reverse complement strand
CACTGGTCTGTGAACCACAAGGTAGGCAGCTCAACCCCATCATCTGCTTCTAAGAAACTCCATAAACGGTCACTATGAGTTAGAGCCAACTTGACGGCACTTAACAACAACAACAAAGTTTTATGAAGTTTTAATTATCATCATCTATTGAACCTAGATTCAGAAATCTAAATGAACTTTTCTGAGGTCATAAAGCAAGTAAATCACAGAAAATATTTTTTAAGTGTGGCTGGCTCACTCCAAAGCCCAAACTCTGTCTCTATACACAGTTAGTATATTTGCTTCCACCATCCATTTCCTGACTGTTGTTTCCTTTCTATTCACTAATTTTATTTATATATGACTGCTTTTTAAGGCTTAGGTATAATTTTTGGAACACAGTGTATTATAGATTAAAAGGAGAAATAACAAATATAATTTCTGTGAAGTTATGATGAAGTATCTCTGAGAAATTTCAAATAATGAAGTCAAAATTTATGGATTTTTTTCAAGAACAGTTTCATTGCAAAATGCTTTGCATAAAAACAAGATAAACTTTCAACTTGCAATTTTCACCTTAAATTCTATCACACACACACACACACACACACACACA
>NW_006416535.1:2203-3198 GCF_000296735.1 Chrysochloris asiatica | reverse complement strand
TTTCTTGCTTCTGCCACAAATTCCCCCAGCTGTAAGCCTTCCAACCTTCTAAATATTCCTTTATATGTGGTTCAGAGTTCTGAGATCATCCCCTGAGCCTGCTTGGTCGGGTATTCTGTGTTGTTGTTGGCAGAGCTCTTTAGTACACGTCCACCCAATCCGCCATCTTGTTTTTCCTTCCATTGGCTTTCCAGTCACTTTGGAAAACTGGAAAAGTATACTGGGGGTCAACATGTGACCAACAGATTTATTCCTCAGTACGCGATTGACAGGTATGCATACATAAAAAGACACACTAGAACGTTCACATTGTTGCTGTTGGGTGCCAGGACATTGAGTCCGTGCGACAGACTGGAACTTCCCCGTGGGGTTTCCTAGGAGGTCATCTTTAAGGAAGTAGATGGCCAGGTCTTTTTTCTGGTTGAGTTCAAACCGCCGACCTTTCAGTTCTCAGTTGGGCTCTTAAGCATTGAGCCACCAGGAATTCTCGAATATTTATATCCGCATTATATAATTGTACAGACAGGAAACTGCTGAAATATAATTGTACAGACGGAGAAGACACAGCTAGGGGCTGTCCAACACTGAGGATCAGAAATCTACAATCACATGCAATATCATGGATGCAGCTCACAGAGCTCGTGTTTTGTGAAAGAAACAGGAACGAGAGAGAACGCTGGTTGTTGCCTGGTGCCGCCAGGTTGATTCTGACTCACAATGAGGTGTGTGATAGAGTAGAACCTCTCCGTGGGGTTTCCTAGGCTGCTGTCTTTAAGGGAGCAGATCGACAGGTCTTTCTCCCTTGGAGTTGCTTGTTGTTGTTGTTAAGTACCGTGGAGTCAGTTCTGACCCATAGTGACCCTGTATAGGGTTTCTGAGGCTGTAAATCTTTACATTATCTTTCTCCCGCGGAGCGGCTGGTAGTTTAAAACTGCTGACCTTAAGGTTCACAGCCTGATTCGTAACCACTACACTACCAGAGCTCCTTTGGAATC
>NW_006416535.1:0-575 GCF_000296735.1 Chrysochloris asiatica | reverse complement strand
TGAGGTTGGGTCTAGACAAGTTTCTTAGTTATCAGGTGCTGCTATAACAGAAATGCCATGGGGGGGGAGGGGGGCACTTTAACAAATGAATTTCTTCTCTCACAGTTTGTTGTCGTTTAGTGCTGTAGAATCAGTTTCAACTCAGAACACTGTATAGGGTTTCTGCTGACCTTGCGATCTAGTGCCTGTCTTACAGTGCCGCAGCAGGACTCACAGTTTTAGGAGCCTAGAAGTCAGAACTCAGGGGGATGCTTATTCTCTGTGTTGACTTTGGGGGAAGGTCCTTGTATCCTTTCAGTGTCTGGAGGCCCAGCGTTCCTTGGAGAGCTCCATGTGTCTTGGTGTCAATCTTCCCTTGGGTCTAGGAGAGTCTCAGTGCAAGGATCCCAGGTTCAAAGGGTGCACTCCACTATTGGCCTTCTTTCTTGATGGCAGTAGGTCCCCCTCTCTCTTCTCCCTTCTCTTTCCTTTTTTCCTTTGTAAGATCAAAGGTGATGTAGGTCACACCCAGGGAAACTACCCTTAGGTGACCTGAACTAAAGGTTTTGCATCCTATCCTCATCCCTTTACAACTG
>NW_006416534.1:2150-4217 GCF_000296735.1 Chrysochloris asiatica | reverse complement strand
GTATAAATGGTCACCATCTAGTTCTTCTGGTCTCAGGGTCATGAAGACTGATGTTCACATAGTCCATTCATCCACTGGTCAAGTTTATGCCAAGCATCTTCAATTCTTATTAGTCTTCTTTCTTCCATTCTTCCTTTCATGGAGAGATGATTAGCTGCACCTTAGCTGGTCACTCCTGAGGTGTTTCATTTTCAACTTTTTATTGTTTTGTGAGTGAGGGTTAATAAATAAGACAATCTACTTTACTTTCAACCAATTACATTTTTTTGTTGCATAACAATGATTACAATCCCCTCCTCGCAACACCCATTATCCTACTTCTTTCCCATGGCTTCTCTTTTACACTTTATTTTTCACAAATGAGCTAACAAAAATATTTGATGCACACATATAAAACAAAAATATAGAATCATTTAAATATCCAAAGGGCACATTATCCAAGCCATCCTCCTGTCTACAGACACACAGCCCTTCACATTCAATGGGCCTATAGTCCTCACATGCTCTATCTTTCTATGCCAACACCTCTTTCAATGTCTCTGCTGTCTCCAATATCTGGGTAGTGTCTCATGCTACAGTCATGCTCTTATGTCTTGCTGGATCTGGGATCTTGTTCCTGAAATTGAAAGTTAATTACGCCCACCTTTAAGTTGCACATCTTCTATAATTACAGTTGTGACCATCACAATTAATCCTGATAATAATTTCTCACATATTAATCATAAAATCCTATCACCATCATCCCTCATCTCCTTTCAACAGATCTATCTGAAATAGAGGAAAACCCTTCCATGGTAATTCTACCTTATAACTGCCCCCTCATTCTGAAACTAAGCACATTCATGAAAGCTTGTAAACCAACCATTTTGTGCCTTTATAGCCTCCATCTTTGATAGTCAATGTCTAAATAGACCATCCCTATCAACCCAGTGCACTGAGAGAACCAGTTTTACCCTTGGTATGTAGAATCCTGCCATTTAAGTTGGAATTTTGACCAACTGCATCCATAAACAAAGGTTCAGTTCATCAAATTGTAACAATTTATGCTTGCTCACAGTATCAAATTTCTTTCTCTTCATCTGGTTGAGTTCTGGCCAGCTAGACATCCAAGTAGGATCAAATGGATACTATCTACAAGTTGGGAAGTTCAGACACACCTCCCCACACTTCACTCTCAGCTCTACCCCTCAGTAGCTAAATCAGTGTCTATGAGTTCTGGAGTTCATACATCTCCCTAAACTTCAAACCACTCAGCCCGTCCTTTTCTCTCTCTCATCTCAAGGTCAATGGATGCCAATGAAACATGGCCAGACTCAGCCCATGTCTTTATTGCTGCATTTCCCCACTTCCACAAGTAGACCAGGGTGATCACCAGTGAGGAAATTAGGTTGCTCATGGGTTTCCTTTGAGTTTCAGTCTTAGAAAGGGATTTTCCTTGAAGGGCTGACTTTTGATGGTTCCAAGGTAAATGACTTGATTGATATTCTAACAGCCAAACAGTCTGTTTTGTTTCTGCTAGTGTTTCTTTCAAAAAGTGTTTTCTGTTCTAGCCATCCCAGGTTGGTCTTCATGTCTTTTCAAGTGGGAATGTCCCAGCATAGAAGTTTCAGGGTGAGGCTCAGGCTTCCACCTACAGCCCCATACGCCACAAAGTCTTGAAAAGAAGCCTATTTCCCGGGGCAAATTCTAATTTCCCTTTTAGCTAATCCAATCAGTTATAGGCTGAAGATGGACTTACAAACTTTTGGTAATCATATTTCCCAGTATTAATTTATATCACACTTAAAATCCTGTTTTACAATAGTAGGCAGGGAAACCAATATCTGAAAGACAGTCTAGCCCCTAAACATGTTCCCCCTTCCTTTCCATTCTCAATTGCTATATCAGAGCATAGTTGTTACAACGTTGTGTATGCATCACTCTTTACCTCTATTCCATTTAACTCATGCATACCTCCCTAAATCTTCCCCTATCATTGTTCATCTACCACCATTCCCCTTCTTGTGTATTGCCCTCCCCTTCCTTGTATATTGCCCTTCCAGTCACTCAAACTATCATGTATCTATC
>NW_006416534.1:0-1365 GCF_000296735.1 Chrysochloris asiatica | reverse complement strand
GCCACATTGGTTTATTGTGTTGGTAAATGCCATTGAATTGACTCCTACTCATAGTGACTCTGTATAAGGTTTCCAAGTAGCAGTTGGGAAGTTTGAACCACTGACCTGGTGGTTCAAATTGACCTTGCAGTCCAGTATTTTATTCCACAGCATTACAAGTGCTTAGAGTTATTATGAGTTCAAATCTCATTTTCTGACCCAACAGTTGGAATAGACAGAGATACTGAAAGTTTCTCTTTCAATCAGAAGACCCTCATGTGACAAAACAAAGCTCAGAGGTGCTCTGAAGTTGCCTCTGCTCTCCAGAAGCTAAAGACAGACAAGTTGGTCTTTTAGAATCCACAACAGTGTAACAGAAGACGTTCAAAGAACTGATCAATAATTGAAAAATGCAATCGGAAAGCACTCTGCTATGGATTTTTTTTCTTTTATTGTTTTTATTTTATTTATTTTACTAAATAGATTTCATCACATAAAAATTGCCAACACATAAGCATAAAGTGAGTGGTACTATGTGCATTCCAAAAGGGATCATACATTTGATACTGTATGAAAAACTGCTAAAATTCTAGTTTGTTAAAAATGAGGTAAGTTCAAACTCAATGATTCTCACAAAATTTTAATAATCACAACAATAGTAATAGTATGTGAGGAACATTTTATTTGAATCATGTTTTGTTGTTGTTGTTGTTGTTGTTTAATGCCATCAAGTTAGTTCTGACTCATAGTGACAATGTATAAAGTTTCCAAGGAGTGGCTGGTGAATTTGAACTGCTGACCTGGTGGTACAAACCTACTTTGTGGTTGAGTGCTTGTTCCATGGCACCATACCAGGACTCCATATTTGAATCATAGCGTTTACTATAAGTTGTTGTGAATGTATGTACCAAGAAAAAAGAAGGAAAATGTTAGATAAATTAGTAAAATTGTATATTCATATAGATTGGAGTAATGTTAAAAATTTTATAGATGTTCAATTGCTTTTGAATTGTACATATGTCAATGTGTGCACATAAAAAAATAAATTATGTTTTACATTTAATTTCCAAGAATATAAAAATAATAACTCTTTTCTTATCCTGTTGTTGTTAAGTGTTATGGAGTTGGTTCTGACTCATAGTGACACTTTATAAGGTTTGCGAGGCTTCCAAATATTTTGGAGGAGAAGAAAGCCTCATCTTTCTCTGGTTCTTATCCTAAATATCACAAAACCAAAAGCTACCTAAACTTCAAGTCTGTGACAAATCACAGAAGATCTACTCCAAGATGGTACAAGCCAGGTACCATCAAGTCAGTACTAAATCATAGGGACCCAATGTACAACAGAATGAAATATGACTTGGGCCTGCATCATCTTCACAATCA
>NW_006416533.1:3645-4271 GCF_000296735.1 Chrysochloris asiatica | reverse complement strand
TATTCAGACTATACTTTACTTGCTGGAAGAAAAGAGGACTCAAAATACTTACTGATGAAGATCAAAGACTACAACTTTCAGTATGAATTGCACCTCAATGAAGGAGCTCTGGTAACGTAGTGTTTACGAATTGGGCTACAAACCTTGAGGCCGGCAGTTCGAAACTACCAGCCACTCCGCGGGAGAAAGATAAGGCATTCTGTTCCCGTAAAGATTTACAGCCTCGGAAACCCTGTACAGGGTCGCTATGGGTCGAAACCGACTCGACGGCACTTAACAACAACAACAACATAAAGAAAACAAAAATTTTCACAAGTGGACCAATAAGTAACATCATAATAAATTGAGATTAGATTGATGTTGTCAAAGAGTTTATTTTTGCTTGGATCCACAATCAATGATAATGGAAGCAGCAGTCAAGAAATCAAAGGATTTTTTTCATCAGGCAAATCTGCTGCAAAACCCTCTCTACAGTTTTAAAGAGCAAAGAGTCAGTTTGAGGGGAAAGGCGTGCATGACCAAAGCCATGGTATTTTCAGTGGCCTCATCCTGGTGTCGTGCTGTAAGATAAGCTCTGGACTAACAGCAGTTTGAAACTACCAGCCGCTCCGCTGGAGAAAGATGAG
>NW_006416533.1:0-840 GCF_000296735.1 Chrysochloris asiatica | reverse complement strand
AAGACCTTTTTAAAGTGTTGAAGAGCAAAGATGATTCTAAATTGGAGTTTTTTATGCTTATTCTTTAGTTTTTCTGAAATCTTTGTATGAAATGCAATCTATGACATCTTATAATTGGTGTCATGGTTTACACATACCTGAAATTAACCAGAGCTGTTCATGCTGATGTCATTTAAAGAATTGTTGGCATTGCTATATTAAATTTAATCCTTGTTTTAAATGTCATAAAATGTTTATAAACAATGATTTGTTAGTAAAAAAGGGAAATTATTGTATGTAGAAAGACAGAAACAAAACAGAAGTCTTAAATTTTTGTTACAGTGAATATAATATAAATTGTTACATTGATTAATACAATTTCATAATTATGCATTTTTCCAAAGATCAATGCTGTACAAGCCTAGTATATCAAGATATCTACAACTTAGTGAGATATTATTGACAAAATTTACTGACACTTGCTGGTAAGATAAAGAAAGTGCTTGCATTAACATTTATAGAATGTGTGGTGCTTGGCTTACTATACACTCCATCCACTTTTTAAAGAAATGCCACATTGCTATTGCTCTTGATATTGGGATAAACATCTGACTATCCAAGGCTTTGATTTGAAAAAATGATTCAGTGATTCAGAAGAAGCAAACACTGATTGAGAAGAAATTTTAGAAATACTTAAGCAAATAATTTTATTTATATTTACCTCTCCATATTAGTACAAAGGTATATATAAAACCATGTCTAAATATGTTTAAAAGTTATTTCTGTAAAGAAAATATAAAAATGCTAAGAGATGGATCATTAGGTTATGCTTTAATTATCAGCATTTTCTTCTCCCCCCCC
>NW_006416532.1:1973-4641 GCF_000296735.1 Chrysochloris asiatica | reverse complement strand
GTAGTTACTCTTACAGTCCAGAAACAGAAGTCCCTATGACCATCAAGAGAGAAGAGCACAAGCAGAGTGTAGGGCCCTATCCAGAGAAGCAGCAACACCAGAGATGGAGGCAGAGATGAGAACATGGAGAGAGAGAGCGGCTGAGGACTCTGGACTCATTGAAAGAGAGGGACTGGATGCTGACAGCCAGGAGGCAGGCTTGCAGAATGTGCCCTTTGGTTGTTTACATTATTATAAGTTCCTGAGTGCTTCTCTGTGTACATCTCCCCCTATCCCATCCCCTCAAAAAACAAAAAAACAAGGAATGGAAGCAAATACTGTTGAATGATGATGCATAGAGATCATAATCATTGCAATGAAATGATGGTGTAATGCCGATGTTCTCCCATGTAAGCTATTCCTCAGTTCACAATAAAAACTTTTTTAAAAAAAAGGTATTGTGCAGCAAATTTGTCTAATGCAACATGTCAGCTAACTTCATGACTGATACATCCATGAGTACTGGTTATGGATCCAAGTAAAATGAAACCTTTGACAACTTCAATCTTTTTTCCATTTATCAATGATGCTATTTATTGGTCCAGTTGTGAAGATCTTTGTTTTCTTTACATTGAGGTGCAATCCATACTGAAGTCTGCAGTCTTTGATTTTACCAGTAAATATTTCAAGTCCTCTTCACTTGCAGGAAGCAAATTGTAAAATCTGTATATCACAGGGTCTTCCTCCAATCCTGATGCCAAGTTTTTCTTCATAGAATTCATCTTCTTGAATTATTTGCTCAGCATAGAGGTCCTGATTTTAAACCATTCAGTATCCTCTTGTTCTGTTGTAATAACTACCTCTTGGTCTATGTACAGGTTCCTTATGATGAGAACAATGAGACATCAGGAAAGATTGCCAAAAAGGGGGAGAAACAAGTGCGGGTTTTATTTAGTAAGGCAATCAGAGGTTCAGACAACTGAAAAAAAAATTCTATCCTTGAATCTGGAGAAAATGAAGCGGAATTCAATTAGTAGCAGAAGAGCTTCAAATTCCATCCTATTCTGGTCCCCAATATCTGTTTTGTAAGTGCGAAGAATACTGAATATTCTTCTTTGATGATAGAAGTTTAGAGTCCCCCATGTCCAGTTTTTTTTAAAGTCATATGGATCAATTGTTGTTAGGGGCCATCGAGTCACTGCCAAACTATAGCACCCCCATGTAGATCTGTTGTTGTAGTAGAGTGTTGTCAAGTCCTTTCTGACTCATAGTGACCTCATGTGACAAAGTAGAGAGGCTTCATGGGGTTTTCTTGATCAATTTTTGTAATGTTTTATTGTGAATTATGTGATAACATGGGAGGACATTAGCTTTACATTCATCCTATCATTTATCATTTCATTGCTATGGTTACAATCCCCTCTAAGCATCATGAACCAACCAAAGGGTATATACTTTAAGTGCAAATTTCCCACCTCAGAAGATTCTGGGTGAGGTTCAGGGTTCCACCTATGGTCTTATGTAATGCAGAGGCTCCACAGGAAGCTTCCTTCACTAGATACACTGTAGCCCCATTTTAGGTATTCCAATCAGTTATAGGCAGAAGACGGATTTACAAGCTTTCTATGGTGATGTTTCTGGCTATTCCTTTATCGCCCCCACCAGTGTCTATTTTATAATTCAAGGAAAACCAAGATTCTAAAGACAACCAAGCATCTTAACATTGTTTCCCTCCTTTTGTCCATTCCAACCATGTCTCAACCCCTATATCCCAGAGCCCTGTTGTACCAAGGTTGTTCATACATCATTATTTACCTCTGTCTCACTTAACCCATGCAACCTGCCTAATACTTTTCCCATCTGCCTTGTTCTTCCATTCCCCTCCCCCTTCTTGTGTATCAACCCCCTCCCTAGCACCTCAACTATCCTGTGTCTATTCCCTACCCTGTGCTCCACCTTCCCCTCCATCTGCTTACCCCACCCCCCACATACCAGTAACCAACAAAGAATACCCCCTCCCCCATGCCTTTAGTATGGGTTCTTTCTCTTGGTCTTTTACAGTAGTGGTCCTATGCAGTATTTCTCCTTTTGTTACTAATTTCACTCAACATAATGTCAAGGTTCATCCATGTTATTTGATAACTTACAGCTTCCTTGTTGTTCTTCAAGGTAGCATAATATTCCATTGTGTGCATGTACCACAGTTCATCCATTCTTGAGTTGATGGGTGCTTTGGCTGTCTCCATCTTTTTGCTATTGTAAATAGTGCTGCTATGAACATTGGTGTGCATATATCTATTCGTGTTATGGCTTGTTTTTCTTGTAGGTAAATACCAAATAGAGGAATTGCTGTATCATAAGGATTTCTATTTCCAACCTTCTGAGGAAGCTCCATATTACTTTCCAGAGAGGTTGGACCATTTTGCAATCCCACCAGCAATGCAGGAGTGTCCCAGTCTCTCCACATCCTCGCCAGCATTTATTGTCCTCGACTTTTTTGATCTTTACTGCTATTTCTGGTGTGAAATGATATCTCATTGTTGTTTTGATTATTTATCTCTCTAATGGCTATTGATCATGAACATTTCTTCATGTTTGTTGGCTGCCTGGATCTCCTCCTTGGTGAAGTGTCTGTTCATGTCCTGTGCCCATTTTTTAGTTGGGTTATTTGTCTTTTTCTTGTAGAGGT
>NW_006416532.1:0-1873 GCF_000296735.1 Chrysochloris asiatica | reverse complement strand
TCGTGTTATGGCTTGTTTTTCTTGTAGGTAAATACCAAATAGAGGAATTGCTGTATCATAAGGATTTCTATTTCCAACCTTCTGAGGAAGCTCCATATTACTTTCCAGAGAGGTTGGACCATTTTGCAATCCCACCAGCAATGCAGGAGTGTCCCAGTCTCTCCACATCCTCGCCAGCATTTATTGTCCTCGACTTTTTTGATCTTTACTGCTATTTCTGGTGTGAAATGATATCTCATTGTTGTTTTGATTATTTATCTCTCTAATGGCTATTGATCATGAACATTTCTTCATGTTTGTTGGCTGCCTGGATCTCCTCCTTGGTGAAGTGTCTGTTCATGTCCTGTGCCCATTTTTTAGTTGGGTTATTTGTCTTTTTCTTGTAGAGGTGTTGCAGTTTCCTATATATTTTAGAAATGAGTCCCTTCTCTGATATGTCATTGCAAAAGATTTTTCCCATTCTGTGGGTTCCCTTTTTACTCTTCTGGTGAAGTCTTTTGATGCACATAAGTTTTTTATTTTTAGTATGTCCCACTCATCTATTTTGTCCACTTTGTTTGTGTGGTTTTCGAAATGTTTGGTAGTCTGTGTATTCCCTGAATTACTGCTCTCACATTTGTCCCTATTTTTTCATTGGAGGCCTTCATAATTTTGGGATGCACTTTTAGGTCTTTAATCCATGCTGAGTTGGTTTTTGTATAAGACTTGGGGTAAAGGTCTTGTTTCAATCTTTTGCATATTGCTTTTCAGTTCTGCCACCACCGTTTGTTGAAGAGACTGTCCCATCCCCATGCAATATATTTAGGTACTTTGTCAAAAGTCAGATGACTGTATGTGGATGGGTTAATTTCTGAATTCTCGATTCTGTTCCATTGATCAATATATCTTTCACTGTACCAGTACCAAGAAGTTTTGACCACTGTAGCTGTGTAATAAATTTTGAAGTTGGGGAGTGAGAGGTTCCCAAGCTTATTCTTCTTCTTAAGCAGTGCTTTGCTTATCCTAGGTCTCTTTCCTTTCCATATAAAGTTTGTAATTGTTTTTTCCATCTCTTTGAAGAATGTCATTGGAATCTGGATTAGGATTGCATTATATGTGTAAATTGCTATGGGCAGTACTGACATTTTCACAATGTTAAGTATTCCTATCCAGGAGCATGGTACATTCTTCCATTTTTTGTAGGTCGCTTTTGGTTTCTTGTAGTAGTGTTTTGTAGTTTTCTTTGTATAGGTCTTCTTTGTATAGGTCTTTTGTTTCTCTGGTTACATTTATTCCTAGATATTTCATCCTTTGGGCGGCTATTGTAAATGGTATTGCTTTCCTAACATCCTTTTCAATGGTGTCATTTTTGGTACAGAGGACTTCAGCTGATTTTTGTATACTGATCTCATATCCTGACACTTTGCTGAATCTTCCAATGAGGTCTAGGAGCTTTTTTACTGAGTCTTTGGGAATTTTCTATGTATAGGATCATATCATCTACAAATAGAGTTTTACTTCCTCTTTGTCAATTTGGATGACTTTAATTTCCCTGTCTTTCCACATAGCTCTTGCTAAGTCTTCCAGAACTATATTTAATAGGAATGGTGACAAAGGGCATCCTTGTCTGGATCCTGTTCACAGAAGGAAGGCTTTCAATTTCTCTCCATTGAGAGTAATGTAGGCTGTTGGTTTTGTATATATACTCTTAATTATGATGAGGAATTTCCCTTCAATTCCTACATTGTTGAGTGTTTTTATCAGGAATGCATGTTGGATTTTGTCAAATGCCTTTTCTGCATTAACTGATATGATGATGTGGTCCTTTTCCTTTTTCTTATTTATATTGTAGATTACGTTGATCGTCTTTCTAATGTTGAACCATCCTTGCATC
>NW_006416531.1:4342-5071 GCF_000296735.1 Chrysochloris asiatica | reverse complement strand
CCAATAAACAACAGTCTTATTAACAGAGAAAAAGATTGAAGTCGTCAAGGACTTCATTCTTCTTGGATCAACTATCAACACTCATGGAAGCAGAAGTCAAGAGTTCAGAGGACGTATTGCATTAGGACAATCTACTGCACAGGAACTTTTTAAAGTGTTGAGGAACAAAGATGTCACTTTGAGGACTAAGGTGAGCCTGACCCAGGCCATTGTGTTTTCAATAGCCTCATATGGATGCGAAAGCTAGACAGTGAATAAGGAAGATCATAGAAGAATTGATGCTTTTGAATTGTGGTGTTGGAGGAGAATACTAAAAGTGCCATGGACCGCCAAAAGAACCAATAGATCTCTTTTGGAAGAACTGCAGCCAGAGTGCTCCTTAGAGGCTAAACTTCGTCTCTCATACTTTGGACATATTGTCAGGAGGGAACAGTCGCTGGAGAAGGATGTCATGCTGTGTAAGATGGAGGGTCAGAGGAAGACCCTCCCAATGAGATGGATCGGCCAGGTGGCATCATTGATGGCGTCAAGTGTGGCACCAGTAGTGAGGTTGGCCCAGGATCAGACATTGTTTCGTTCTGCTGTGCATGGAGTTGCTATGAGTCGGTTCTGACTTGATGGCACCTGACAATAACACCACTAGGCCAGTACGCATCATCAAGATAACTGGAGAAAAGATTGACGTTGTCAGACTTCATTTTTCTTGAATCAACCATCAACACACATAGA
>NW_006416531.1:0-562 GCF_000296735.1 Chrysochloris asiatica | reverse complement strand
GTCTTTTTAATTAGCTTTTGCTTTCTACCTGTGTCATGTTCTTAATGTTACCACATAAATCTCTGATCTTTGGTCATTAGTATTTAATGCATCAAATCTGTTCATGTGACGTTCTCTAAATTCAGGTGAGATATATTCAAATTCATATTTTTTTCATCTTAAAAGATTTTCTTCAGCTTCAGCCTGAACTTACTTATGAACAATTGATGCTTTGTTCCACAGTCTGACCCTCACCTTTTGATATGGAGCATATCCACCATCTCTTTCCACAGACACAATCAATTTGATTCTAGTGTATACCATCTAGTGAGAGTTAGTATTGTTGTTGTTGTTGAGTGCTGTAGTGTCAGTTCTGAATCATAGCAACACTGTATAGAGTTTCCAAGGAGTGGCTAGTGGATTTGAACCACCAACCTTACATTAGTAGTTTAGTGCTTATCCTACAGCACTGCACCAGGTGTATAATGACCTTTTATGTTGTATGAAAAAGGTATTTGCAATGAATAAGTCCTTGATCTTGCAAAATTCTATTATGTAATCTCCCACATCATTTTTTTTTTTT
>NW_006416530.1:2038-3996 GCF_000296735.1 Chrysochloris asiatica | reverse complement strand
CCCCTGAACCTGCTTGGTCAGGTATTCTGTGTTGTTGTTGGCGGAGCTCTCTTCTACACATCCACCCGATCCGCCATCTTGTTTGTTCTCCCAATACACTACAACTTTATGAACTTGACCTATTCTTATGGAAGTAGTAGCTTAAAAGAAGGAAGGAATCTTTACCACAAGGATCATTCCCACCTCCTCTGTACACAGGGTTATCAGGGATGGGAAACTTAGACATTGGCTACCCAAAATATGGGGGAGGGGGGGTTGTGGTGGGCTACAAAGGCACAAAGTGACTGGCTTACAAGTTTTCAAGAGGGAGCCTAGTTTCAGATGGTGCGGAGGCAGGTAGAATCTCAACTAAGTGGTTTCCAAACTGTCTAGATGGGACTGGTGAAAGATGGGGATAAGACTTTTGTGGTTCAATAGTAAATAATTGCTATCAAAACTGATTGTGAATGTTGCAGCTGTGAAGGTAGACATTTTGTAACTAAGGAGAGGAGGATCCTGGGACCATCAAGGGAGAAGAGCAGTGTGTGGGACACTACCCAGAGAAGCAGTAATGTCAGAGATGGAAGCAGAGACAATGATGTGGAGAGATGGAGTGGCTGGGGTCTCTTTCATTTTTAAGTTGGGTTATTTGTCTTATTCTTGTAGAGGTGTTGTAGGTTCCTATATATTTTAGAAATTAGTCCCTTGTCCAATGTGTCATTGAAAAAGATTTTTTCCCATTTATTCCCAGAATAATTTATGTGCATCAAAAGACTTCACCAGAAAAGACTTCTTTTGGTGAAGTCTTTTGATGCACATAAGTTATTAATGTTTAGTATGTCACAATCATCTATTTTGTCTTCTTTTGTTTGTGTAATTTTCAAAATGTTTGGTAGTCTTTGTATGCCCTGTATTAGAACCCTCACATGTGTCCCTAATTTTTCATTAATGGCTTTTATAATTATGGGATTCACGTTTAGGTCTTTAATCTATGCTGAGTTGGTTTTTCTACATGGCGTGAGGTAAAGATCTTGTTTCAGTCTTTTGCATATTACTTTCCAGTTTTGCCAGCATCATCTGTTGAAGAGACAATCTCCTCCCCATGAAATATACTTAGGCCCTTTGTTGAAAATCAGATGGCTGTATGTGGATGGGTTAATTTCTGGAATCTTGATTCTGTTCCATTAATCTACATATCTTTCATTGTACCAGTACCAAGATGTTTTGACCAATGTAGTCGTGTAGTAAATTTTGAAATCAGAGAGTGAGAGGCTTCCAACTTAATTCTTCTTCTTAAGCAGTGCTTTGCTTATACTGGGTCTCTTTCCTTTCCATATGAAGTTTGCAATTGTTTTTTCCATCTCTTTGAAGAATGTCATTGGAATCTGGATTGGGATTGCATTATATGTGTCAATCACTTTGGGAAGTATTGACATTTTCACAATGCTAAGTCTTCCAATCCAGGAGCATTCTTCGACTTTTGTAAGTGTTTTTTAGTTTCTTTTAGTTTTCTTTGTATAGGTCCTTTGTTTCTCTGATTACATTTATCATTTATTCCTAGATATTTCATCCTTTGGGTGACTACTGTAAATGGTATTACTTTCCTAATGTCCTTTTCAGTGCTATCACTGTTACTGTAGAGGAATCCAACAGATTTTTGTATGTTGATCTTATATCCTGTCACTTTGCTGAATCTTCCAATGAGAGCTAGCAGCTTTTTTTTTACTGAGTCTTTGATGGTTTTCTATGTATAGAATCATATTATCTGCAAATAGAGTTTTATTTCCTCATTGCCAATTTGAATGCTTTTAATTTCCCTATCTTGCCGTATAGCTCTGGCTAAAACTTCCAACACAATATTGAATAGGAGTGGTCACAAAGGGCATCCTTGTCTGGTTCCTGTTCGCAGAGGGAAGGCTTTCAGTTTCTCTCCATTGATAGTAATGTAGGCTGTTGGTTTTGTATATATGCTCTTAATT
>NW_006416530.1:0-1098 GCF_000296735.1 Chrysochloris asiatica | reverse complement strand
TCTTTTACTACCCAGTTACTTTTAAGCAGGGTGTTATTCAGTTTCCATGTATTTGACTTTATTTCCTTGCTCTTCCTATTATTGATTTCTAATTTGATAGCACTGTGGTCTGAGAAGATGCTTTGCAGTATTTTGATATTTTTAGATTTATGGAGATTAGTTTTGTGGCCTAACACATGGTCTATTCTGGAGAATGTTCCATGCGCACTGGAAAAGAATGTGTATTGTGCTTTTGATGGGTTGAATGCTCTGTACACATCTATGAAGTCCAGTTGGCTGACTGTGTTGTTTAGTTCCTCTGTGTCTTTGTTGAGTTTCTTTATGGTTGTTCTATCCATTTTCAAAACTGGTGTATTAAAATCACCCAGTAGTATTACAGATTCATCTATTTCTTTCTTCAAATCTATTAGAGTTTGCTTTATATATTTTAGAGGTCTTTCACTCTGAGCATAGATATTTATTATGGTTATGTCATCTTGTTCAATTGTCCCTTTAATCATGAGATAATGCCCATCTTTATCTATTATGCTGCTTTTTAATATTGCCATTCCTGCTCAGTTTTTTTGTTTTGTTTTATTTTGTTTTTTACTGTTTTATTGAAAATTATATGATAGTTTACATGGAGAACTTTAGTTTTACATTCATTCCATCGTATATCATCTCACTGCCATGGTACCAAACCCCTCCATGCATCAACAACCACCCAAAGGGTATATCCCAGGAACCCGCCCCTTATACTTCCTCTTTCTCCGTCCAGTTTTCGGTCCACAGTCCCTTTCCCTCTCTGGGTCCAAAGTCCCCAGTCACTTCATCACTCCACTCCATCATCTCTGTCTCCATCTCAGGCATCTCTGTTTCTCTGGGTAGGGTCCCGCTCTCAGCTCTTCCCTGTTGATGGTCCCAGAGACCTCCGCTCCTATCCTGGTGAATTAATCACTCCCTTCCTTGCTACAAAACTTCTACTTTTGCATTTCCAACCTTCATAATCCGTCCTGATAAGCATTATTCCCTACAGTATCACGAGTTACCCATCTGTATCTCCTTTCATCAGCTCCGCCCAGACAGATTGAATAGTACCTACTGGAGATTCTGCCTTCC
>NW_006416529.1:2407-4153 GCF_000296735.1 Chrysochloris asiatica | reverse complement strand
TTCAAACCTTCAAAATATTCCTCTCTGTGGTTCCAGAATTGGCGCTTTGCCTTAGATCTGCTTTGCCTGGTATTCTGTGATATTGCTGATGGCGAACTTCACTGTACCTGCACCCTAGCCACCATCAAGCCCCACCTTTGTTACATAACTTTTATTAAAGTTTATTAACTACCTTCCACTTAACCAACTTTATTTTTTTCATTATGATGATGACAAGTCAGGTAGCACCTTTAAATGAACATATATAACTGTATTTTTCTTTGCTACTTACTTAATTAATTCACCCTTTTTGATTCTTGAATTATTTAATCAGAGTATATTTTTAATCAATTTTTTTTTGCTGTTGCTTTTTCTTTATTGAGGTAAGATTTACATAACAAAATCAGCCTTTTGAAAATGAACAACTCAGTGGCAATTAGTACATTCACAAGGTTATACAACTATCCATTCCCATGTAGTTTTTAAATATTTTCATCACTCCAAAAGGAAATTACATACCCATTAAGCAGTCACTTCCCTTTAACTCCTCCCCAGAACTCCTCGCAACCACGTATTCTGAATATTTCATGTAAGTGGAATTATATGATATGTGACCTTCTGTTTGGTGACATATTGTATAATGTTGTTGAGGTTCATCCTTGTTGTAGCATGCATTGGTACTTCATTCCTTTGTTTTTTTTTGTTTTTTTTTTTAACTTTTATTGTGAATTGTGTGAGAGTTTACCTGGGACGATGTTGGTTTTGCACTCAATCCATTGTATTTTGTTTCATTTCAATGATTATAATCTCCTCCAAGCACCATTAGTTAACAGTATTTGCCTCTATTTCCTCAGGAGTTCAAAATTCACTTTTTCAAGAGTCTGCATTATATTATCACTAAGAGGAAGGTACATGCTATGGTGATTATGCATAATGTCATTTGAAAAAACCCTTTCTAAAATGTTCACTGTTATATGTACAGCAATGCATACCTGTAAAATAACATAATAATTTAGCAAAAAAGGTTAGCTCTCTAATCCAGTTGTCAATTAAATGTCCCTCAATTTGTTTACTATGTGACTTGTGTGTTCTGTGTTGCTAGTATCTATGCCACTGGTAATTTAAATGCTAGCAGGGTCTCTATGGTGGACAGATTTCAGCAGAATAAATTATATTCATTTAGAATAAAATAGAAGGAGCAGTGGAGTACTTCTGAAGTCTTAGACAATGAACATTTTATAAACAACAGTGAAAATTTGTCAGAGATCGTGGCAAGAAATGAATTGTTCAGGTTGGAAAGCACTCAAAATACCAATGGGAAGTCTTAATGACATGGGTAGAGCAGACCTTTCAGTAATTTCATTTATTTATAGGGCAAAACTCAAAATGAGAAGACACATTGGTAAACATCTATTAGTATTTCGAACTTGGAATGTACAAGGTATGAATCTAGGAAAACTGAAATTCACCAAATATTAAATAGGATACATAAAAATAAATACTCTAGGCATTAATGAGATTAAATGGACTAATACTGAACATTTTAAATCAGACAAACGTATGGTTCACTATCCAAAGAATAGAAGAGTGAAGAGGAATGATGTCATATTCATCACCAAAAAGAACATTTCAAGTTCTATCTCAAACTACAATGCTGTGTGTGATAGGATAATATCCATGTGCCCAGAACAAAGACAAGTTAATACCACTATTACAAAATATAGGCATCTACCACCAAAGCCAAACCCATCTGTCATTTTGTCATAC
>NW_006416529.1:0-1392 GCF_000296735.1 Chrysochloris asiatica | reverse complement strand
CATCAATTACTCATATACAAATTCAAACTGAAGCTGAAGAAAAAGAAAATAAGTCCACGAGAGTCAAAATATGACATTGAATATATCCCACCTGAATTTAGACATCATCTGAAGAACAGATTTGATAAATTAAACACTAAAGAGCAAGACCACAAGAGTTGTGAGATGACATCAAGAACATCATAAAGGAAGAAAGCAAAAAGTCATTAAGAAGACAAGAAAGCAGAAAAATGTCAAAATGGATGGCAGAAGAGACAGTGAAACTTGCTCTCCAGTGTAGAGACGTTAAAGCAAAGGGAAGAAATGAGGAGGTCCAAGAGCTGAACAGAAAATTTCAAAGATCTGCTCGAGAAGATAAAAGCCAAATATTACGACCAAATGGGCAAAGATCTAGAATGAGAAAACCTAAAAGGAAGAATAAGCTCAACATTTCTCAAGCTGGGGAAACTGAAGAAAAAATTCAAGTCTTGACTTTCATTATTGAAAGATTCTCTGGAAAAATTATTGAATAATGCAAAAAGCATCAAGAGAAGATGGAAGGAACACACAGTCACTGTACCAAAAGAAAATGGTTAATGTTCAGCTGTTTCAAGAGGTGGCATATGATCAAAAGCCAATGATACTGAAGAAGGAAGTCCAAGGTGCATTGAAGTAATTGGCAAGAACAAATTACCAGGAATTGATGAAATCAAAATTGAAATCTTTCAAGAAAGTGAAGCAGCACAGGAGGCACTCACTCATCTCTGCCAAGAAATTTGCAAGACAACTATCTGGCTGACTGATTGGAAGAGATCCATATCTGTGCCCATTCCCAAGAGAGGTGACCCAATAGAATGCAGAAATCATTGGACAAGCTCTTTGATATCCCATGTAAGTAAAGTTTTACTAAAGGTAATACAGAAACAGGTGCAAGCATACTCTGACAGAGAACTTCCACAGGTTCAAGCCATATTCAGAAGAGACCATGTAAAGAGGACATCATTGCTGATGTTCGATGAATCTTGGCTGAAAGCAGAAAATATCAGAAAGATGTTTACCTGTATTTTATTGACCATGCAAAGGCTTTCCATTGTGTGGATCATGACAACCTATGGACAACATTGCAAAGTATGAGTAATCTGGAACACTTAATTGAGCTCATGAGCTGGACAGTGAATAAGGAAGACTGTAGAAGAACTGATGTTTTTGAGTTATGGTTTTGGAGGAGAGTATTGAAGGTGCCATGGGCTGCCAAAAGAACCAATAGATCCGTTTTGGAAAAAGTGCAGCCAGAGTACTCCTTGGAGGCCAAGATGGCCAAACTTGGTCTCTCATATTTTGGATATACTGTCAGAAGACACCAGTCACTGGAGAAGGATATCATGTTTGGTAAGGTGGGAGGTCAGAGAAAAA
>NW_006416528.1:5089-5593 GCF_000296735.1 Chrysochloris asiatica | reverse complement strand
ATGGCTAATGAAATGAAATATGGATAGGTCTCTTGTGATACAATAGTGAATACTTATTATCAGGACTGATTGTGAGGGTTGTAAATGTAAAGGTAGACATTTTGTAGCAAAAGGAGGGGAATGATTAACTTTTCAGTCTAGGAGTGCAGGTCCCTGGGACCATCAAGGGAGAAGAGCGGAGAGCAGGTCCCTACCCAGAGAAGCAGTGATGCCTGAGATGGAGGCACAGATTATGATGTGGTGAGATGGAGCAGCTGGGGACTCTAGACCCAGAGAGGGAGAGGGGCTGTGTGCTGACGACTGGGGAAGGGGGGCAGGGGGAACAGGCTTATAGGATATACCCTTTGCTTGGTTGATGATGCATGGAGGGTATTGTAACCATGGCAATGAAACGATATATGATAAGATGAATGTAAAACTAATATTCTCCCATGTAAACTACCACATAATTCACAATAAAAAAATATTTAAAAACACAAAAAACCTATAGGTATAACAAAAAAA
>NW_006416528.1:0-1496 GCF_000296735.1 Chrysochloris asiatica | reverse complement strand
TGCCAAAAGAACCAATAGATCCGTTTTGGAAGAAGTGCAGCTGAGTGCTCCTTGGGGCCAAGATGGCCAAACTTTGTCTCTCACACTTTGGACATATTGTCAGGAGGGACTAGACACTGAAGAAGGATATTATGTTTGGTAAGGTAGAGGGTCAGAGAAAAAGAGGAAGATCTTCAATGAGATGGATTGGTCAAGTGGCAGCATCCATGGACGCAAGTGTGGCAACAGCAGTGAGGTTGGCCCAGGATCGGGCAGTGTTTCATTCTGCTGTGCATAAGGTCACTATGGGTCGGAACCAACTTGATGGCACCTAACAACAACAACAAAATTAAATCTGCATGCTGAGCACATAATCTGATAAACTGGATTATATGAAAAATTTGGCATCAGGATTGGAGGAAGGTTTATTAACAATCTGTGATATGCAGGCAACATACTCTTGCTTTCTGAAAGTGAAAAGGGCTTGAAATATTTACTGATCAAAGACTACAGCATTTAGTATGAATTGCATTTCAATGTAAAGGAAATGATAACCCTAACAATCATGGTAAATGGAGAAAGATTGAAGTTGTCAAAGACTTCATTTTGCTCAGATCAACCGTCAATACTCAAGCAAGCAGCAGTCAAGAAATCAAATGACGTATTGCAATAGGGAAATCTTCTGCACAAGACCTCTTAAAATGTTGAAGAGCAGAGACGTCTGTTTGAGGACTAAGGTGCAGCGGACCCAAGCAATGGTATTTTCAATAATCTCATTTGTTGTTGTTATTAGGTGTCACCAAGAGTTGGTACTGATTCATAGTGACCCTGTGCACAACAGAATGAAATGCTGCCTAGTCCTGGGCTAACCTCACAATCATTGCTAAGCATGAGTCCGTTGCTGCCGCCATTGTGCCAATCCATATATTTTGGGGTCTTCCTCTTTTTTTCCAAGCCTCCACTTTATCAAACATGATATCCTTCTCCAGGGACCAGTCCCTCCTGACAATATGTCCGAAGTATGAGAGATGAAGTCTGGCCATCCTGGCCTCCAAGGAGCACTCTGGCTGCACTAGTTCCAAAACAGATGGTTGTTCTTTTGGCATCCCATGGTACTTTTAATATTCTTCTCCAACACCACAACTCAAAAGTATCAATTCTTCTATGGTCTTTCTTATTCAATGTCCAACTTTTGCATGCATATGAGATTATGAAAATACCATGGCTTGCATCAGATGCACCGCAGTCCTCAAACTGACATCTTTGCTCTTCTACACAAGTTGAGAATGAGTAAGGAAGACCTTATAATAACTGATGTATTTGACTTATGGTGTTGGCAAAGAAATATTGATACTGGATACAAAATATGTATAACAACCACTGACACCAAACAACCTCCATAAAATCACACACAACAGAAGAATGATGTCAAGCCCCAGAATAAGAAAGTATCAGGTAGATTGATCTGTAGGAAATCACCATGAAATATAATAGGAATAGAGTATCTTTGTTATCTA
>NW_006416527.1:2270-3098 GCF_000296735.1 Chrysochloris asiatica | reverse complement strand
TGGTGTCAAGTGTTGCAACAGTAGTGAGGTTGGCCCAGGATCAGGCAGTGTTTTGTTCTATTGTGCATACGGTCACTATGAGTTGGTATCGAGTTGATGGCATCCAACAACAACAACATGTGCATCAAACAATTTTGCCAAAAGAGTAAAAGAAAATAGCCCACAGACTGGAAAAAATGTTTTGCAATGACATCTCAAAT
Organism: Chrysochloris asiatica; assembly: GCF_000296735.1. Taxonomy (NCBI): domain Eukaryota; kingdom Metazoa; phylum Chordata; class Mammalia; order Afrosoricida; family Chrysochloridae; genus Chrysochloris; species Chrysochloris asiatica. The sequence goes on along the minus strand of NW_006416527.1, from coordinate 2,898 downwards.
AAGGGACTAACTTCTAAAGCTTGGACAAAACTACAACACCTCTACATGAAAACAACAAATACACCATTTTGTTAAAAATAAACAGATCACATGAATGAAGGTTTCACCAAGTAAGACATTCAGACAGCCAATGAACATATGAAGAAATATTTGTTGTCATTATCCATTGGAGTGATGCAAATCAAAACAAAGATGAGATATCTTCTCTCCCTAGTATCAATAGCCAAGTTTAAAATAAAAGCAAAATACAGAAAATAAGAAATATTGACAGGGGTATGGAGAAACTGTGACCTTCTTACATTGCTAGTAGGACTGTAAAATTGTTCAACCACTGTGGAAAATGGTATGAATCTTCCTCATAATACTGGAAATAAAAATTCCATATGAGCCCACAATCCCTCTACTTGATATATAGCCCTAAGAAATAAGAGCCAGTACATGACTAGATATATTGCAGAACTATCAACAATAGCAAATAGATGGAGGCAGCCTAAATGGCCATCACTTGAAAAATGGATAAACAAACTTTTTGGTATATACACACAAAGGAATACTATGCAACAGTGAAGAAATATGCCCAAAATATGAGCAATCAAGTCTTGCCATCCTGTCTTCTAAGGAGCATTCT
>NW_006416527.1:0-500 GCF_000296735.1 Chrysochloris asiatica | reverse complement strand
ACTCCTGTGAACCCTGGTGGATACCCGGTTGGCCAGCAGTATGACAAGACCCAGGGACTCCTGGGCCCAGAGGCAGTGATATGGCCACAGAGGACTATAGCAGAGAGTGAAGCGTCCAGCTGATAAGAAGTGAGGGGAAATGCACAAGAGCACCCACAATTGCAGATAGTATCCACTTGACCTCGCTTCAATGGCTGCATGATCAGAACTCAACTAGAAGAAGAAAGAAGAAGGGGGGGGAAGAATAGCCCCCTACAATTTGATGAACTTTACCTGTACTTATGGAAGCAGCAGTCAAGATATCAAATGACATATTGCATTAGGCAAATCTTCTGCACAAGACCTTTTTAAAGTGTTGAAGAGCAACGATGTCAGCTTGAAGAATAAGGTGCTCCTGAACCAAGTCATGGTATTTACAATAACTTCATATGCATGTGAAAGCTGGATAGTAAATAAGGAAGACTGTAGAATAATTGATATATTTGAGTTATGGTGTTGGA
>NW_006416526.1:0-4031 GCF_000296735.1 Chrysochloris asiatica | reverse complement strand
CCTGCGGAACAGCTGGTAGTTTAGAACTGCTGACCTTGAGGTTCGCAGCCCCATTCGTAAACACTACGCTACCAGAGCTCCTTAATTTGTAATTAAGATATGAGCAAAAAAATACCTAAATTGATTTCTATTTAATTAAAGAAAGCTCTGTTGCACTCTGGTATGAGAGCTGTGTATGTAAATCCAAGGACTGCACATTGGCAAAGGAAGCGTCTCTTCATCATAATTTCCCCAGAATCTCTTTAATTCCCATCCCATAGAATTGTTTGAGCCTAAATAGTCAAAGCAAAATACACCAATCATGAGGATACAAAATAGTCTAATATAACTTATGTTTATATTCTTTGGAAAATGAATCAATCAAGATATATTTAATATGTCTTCAAGGACCTCAGGTCCATAAGAACTGTTTTACATATGAAGATGTATTATAAACAGAAGAAAGTAGTATTTATTCACAGTTAAGAATTAGTAAAAAAATCACAAAATTTAATTTCTAAATCATGTGAAACAAGATTAAATAATTGAAGAAATTTGATTTTTTGTCAGATTTTTAGTACTTCACATGCATTTCTTCATTTTGAAAATTAAAATGTGATCTCAAATTACCATTATAATTACCCTTATAAGTTAACTGTCTTGTATCAATGAATTTCAGACTTTCAAGCTTCTCACCAAAACCAGAATAATGACATCCAAGAAGATGGGAACTCTAGTGTTCATATAGAAAATAACTGCTTTTCAAAAGTTCAGTCTAACCCAGGTATGGAGTAAAATATCAGCATTCATGACTATAAATTGGTGTAGCTCATCATTGCCAGGCAACCTCTATTTAATTATTAAATTGATGATTAAAAATTAGAGACAAAGAGCCCAGGTGGCACTGTGGGTTATGCATCAGGCTGCTAACTGAAAGTTCAGTGGTTTAAACCACCAGTGAATCCTAAGGAGAAAGATGAGGCTATCTGTGTCTGTAATGAGTTATTATCTTAGAAACCCTGCATAAGGTAGCTAGGAGTCAGTAGACTAATTGCATGTTTGGTTCTTTTGGTTTATCCTAGAGATACTTTTCATTCAATGTGATAGTAATTTCTTATCCTATAGTAAGTCTACATCTTTGAATTGGGATGAGCAAATAGTACTTTTTGTTCATGTGCCCATCAGCAAATTGGATTTGTAGATAGGAGAAATTATATACATTTATATCCCTTTCAGAGCCTTTTCCATCTGAGTCTGGTGCTATGTGTTGTTATTGTTAAGTTCTGTCAAGTTGGTTCTGAATCAAGGGACCATGTATACAGTTTCCAAGGAGCAGCTGGTGGGCTTGAACTGCTGAGTTTGTGGCTCACAATCCAGTGCTGATCCTATAGCGCCACATCAGGAGCATGAGTATTTAGTAATTTCATATTTTGTTATGTTAATTTGGGTCCCAAGTTCTGACTTATTCATATGGGAAAGCTTCACTTTATAGGCAATTCTGAACAGACTGTCTGTCAAAGTCTTGAACAATCTGAAAATGATGAGAACTTCCCTGAAGTTTCTATCAGTTATCACCTGAAAGGATCAATACAATAGGAGCTGTATCCATATTTATATCCATATTTATTATCATAACCACTGTGGTAAGACTCTCAACTTTGGTCCACATATCCCAGCATGTACATTTTACTAAAAAAAACAAAAACAAAACAAAAACTCACTGCCATCCTATTAGAGTGCAACTCAGTAAACTAGGTTTTGTCTTCTGTGAAAAGAAAAGGTTGCCTTTTGGTAACGTATTATTTTTGGTCTTATAATTTTCAGATAGTAAATTTTGAGAAGATGGAGAATGAGAAATGGATTTCTTTCTTGCTTTCTTAAGCAAATAATTACCCTGCTTCTTTCAAGGCTGAAGAAAAGGGTTATTATCATATAAAAAATAAATGATGAGAATAGTTTGTAGCATTTGAATATTGTGTATTTTTGCACTTATGCTATTGTGTTAATGGTATCCTGGAAAATGCATTGCCTAAAAAGGAAAATACTTCCCTTTATAGGAGTAAATAAGTTAATGATTCCTCTTAAGGCCACATTAACGTGCTGGACTGCAAAGTCAGTTTGAACTGCACGTTTAGGTGTTCTAGCTCATCAGTCGCTCCATGGACACTCTATACAGGGTTGCTCTGAGTCAGAATGACATGGCACTTTACAACAACAAGGTCACATTGAAAGGAGGTCTGGTGACCTAGTGCGCTACACATTGCTTTGCTAACTACAAGGTCAGAAGTTAAGTCCAGTAGCCACTCCACAGGAGAAGTACGAGGTTTTCTGGTCTTGTAAAGATTTACATCCTCAGGCCTCTATACAAGTTGGCTGTGAGTCAGAACTAATTCAACAGCACACAACCATTACCACCATCAAGGCCTCAATAACGTCTTTAGATTTCATGAAAGCATTGACACTGTAGGGCTGGGAAGGGTGTTTGGGTAACAAAGAGTAAACATTTTTGAGGAACATAATTAAACTTTTTTTTTTTTTTTTTTAAGAAAATTATAGGGAAGCGTACAAAGACAAATGGTCCTGCTGTGGAAAGAAATGCTACTATTTTTCTTATATGTATAAAAACTTTGAAGAGAGTAGGAAATTCTGCAACAACATGAGTTCCCAACTTGTGAAGATAGAGGATAAGGATGAACTGGTATTGAGTTTTGAAGCTTTACTTTTATTATCTTTTATGTGTCCAAGGGGAAAATTGCTTTTACAATCATAAAAGACCCATTGAAAATAATGTACTTGGTTAATAATAATGACACGATTGCATGTTAAATGAAATGCAAATTGAGGGTAATGGATTGCCTGTTACTGGTATTTGAGTCACATTTTTGTCCAGGGGCCAAATTTTTAGCTGTGGTAACAATGCTTAGTGTCTTCATTAGTACACTGAGAACACACTGTGATTCCTGAACAAAAGTGTATTTGTCATGAAGGCATCATGGGCATTGTCCTGATGCATGTTAACATGGCTTCAAAGCCACTGTAAATAGTGTACCCTTTAGTATGGCACATGGAAAATGATTAGATAATGATAATCAATCCTGAAAAAATTGTTTTGATAGTCTAATTTGCTTTTGTTGTTTTCACATTAATTTTATTGTTGTATTATTAAAAAACAGAAGAGATAATGGTTTAGTCACTAGTAGTGTTCTTTCTTCACAGGATTTTATTCAATTTTTGGCATTTTATTATCATTGGATTGGATTATCTCGAAAAGGAAATGTCTGCTCCTGGATGTGGGAAGATGGCTCTATGATGCATTATGACTTGTAGGTACCCAAAATATACTTGACATCTTCAGTTATTAATAGTTTACTAATTCAATATATTGATACATTATACATAATTTTGATATTGGTTAGAAGTATGAGTTGCTTAGCACAGTCTATGATTTTATAAATGAAAGCACATAGATGTGGCCTTACCTCAAAAAGAGAAACCCCTCTTCCTCTTCCAGACTCAACTTAAGTGTTTCTTCATCCAGATGAATTTTTCTAGCAAATTCTTTTTCTTTTTTTTTTTTTTTTTCAAATTTTTTTTATACCTCTTCTCTGTCCCATGGATCTGCTGTCTCCTCAGAGTGTAAACATTCTGAAGAAAAGAAAACATTTTTGTTTTTCTGTATTTTTGGGCCTCGATAAATGGTCCTGTTCAAGTGAATTGAGTACATGTTTTGTTAAATTAATAAAGAAACAGAAATAGCTTAATATATAACTCTCTCAATGTGTGTAGCAGTTAATCTATCAAATGATTTGTATCTGATCATTGGGCTCAGTGTTTCTTTTTTTCCTTCACTGGTAGGCATTTAAAGGGTTCAAACATAAACAACAACAACTGTGTATATACTACAAAAAGCAAATCGGCTGCCACTGTCTGCAACAGGAAGCTTTTATTTATTTGTGAGAAGAATTCTCCTAATTTAAGACCTGGGTGAAGATAAATAATGAAGAGTCTGGAGCACCTACTTTTTACCTGCATTCTGCTCTGCTTCATCAGCA
>NW_006416525.1:1921-2885 GCF_000296735.1 Chrysochloris asiatica | reverse complement strand
GGAGTCCTGGTGCGATGCTATAGTACTGACCTCTAATAGTAAGGCTGATGGTTCAAACACACCAACCATCCCTATACAGGGTCACTATGAGCCAAAACTGATTTGACAATACTTAACAACAACAACAAAAATGTTAGATTCTAATCACACAGTGTATAGGGAGAATTTAAAGAGAGGAATTTTCCTGATCCTTTAACTGAAGTGAAATGCCTGAGTTATTCCATGTTTTTGCAGCATTTACCATAATTAAAACCAGCATTAACAATGCCTGCTCTTGAGGATTTTTATTTAACCAGCAGAATAACCATGGGTGGCTGGCGGGTGGCTGTGTATCATGGAGTCAGTTCCGACCCATAGCAACCCTGTACAGGGTTTCTGAGGCTGTAAATCTCTATGGGAGCAAAACACCTCACCGTTCTCCCACGGAACCACTGGTAGTTTGCAGCCCGATTCGTAACCACTATGCTGCCAGAGCTCCTTAACCATGAGTTGTAGGAGAGAAAAAAGTGGACTTCAAAAAGTTCATGAAAGCATTCTTTTAACTTTTTAAATTTTATATTAATTTCGTATTTTTAAAGTTTTTATTGTGAATTGAGTGATAGTTTACATGGGAGAACAACAATATTACACTCATCGCTTCATTGCAATGATTACAATCTCTTCCCTGCATCATCATTCAACAGTATTTGCTTCTATGTCCTCTGTTTGTTTGTTTGTTTGTTTTGGGGGGGGACACAAAAACACTCAGGAATATATAATCATTTAAACAGCCAAAGAACACATTCTGAAAGCCTGTCTCCTGGCTGCCAGCACACAGCCTATCTCTTTCCATGAGTCTAAAGTCCACAGCTGCTCTAATTCTCCATGTCCTCATCTCTGCTTCCAGCTCAGATGTCACTGCTTCTCTAGCTAGGACACCACATTCCATTTGTGCTCTTCTCCTTTGATGGTTCTAGGGTTGTTT
>NW_006416525.1:0-536 GCF_000296735.1 Chrysochloris asiatica | reverse complement strand
CATTTTATGACTATGGTGGTAAATGCCTGTAACCAAATGAGTTTTTACTAGTAACCCTTTTAACCAATCTTTGTAGTTCAGCTAACGTCTGTAACCAATGGAAGCCTCTTCCCCATTTTGCTTGACTCTCCTGGTTTCAATGATTGTTTTACCTATTGGTGATTTTTACTGAAACACCCTTTTTTGACTGCATAGTTATTTCTATCTGAGACCTTCTATTGGGAGTCACCATGTTTTCACTTGTGTGAACTGGTGATTTTCTTCATTTGAGTGGATCTTTGTTGCTAAATAAATTCTCGCCATATCATTTTAAAGTATGGGCAACATCTCACTATGATATTTTTGAGGGCTCAGCCAGGATCTGAAAGTAGTCTATTCCTTAGTAGACCCTGTTGCAAAGGTTCATTGTGCTTTTTCTACCTCTTCAAGTTCTTGGAGTTAAGTTTTAGAGGTAAGCTCTTTTGAACTTCCATTATTTTGTGTTGAGTTCCTGTGGGGAATTTATTTTCTTATTTATTTATTTATTTATTTATTTA
>NW_006416524.1:4165-4933 GCF_000296735.1 Chrysochloris asiatica | reverse complement strand
CCATGCACTGAGAGCTAGCTACATGGCAGACGAGTCCATTATGTCCACATACAAAGAACTGTCTACATGGCATACGATTTCAATATGTTCATATTCTGAGAGCTAGCTACATGGCAGATGAGTCGAACGTGTATATATATACAGGACTAGCTTCAATGCAAATGAGTCCAACATGTTCATACAAAGAGAGCTGGCTTCATGGGTGATGAATCCAACATATGCATATATAGAGGAATATCTACAAGGCAGATGAGTCCAAAATGTTCATACAGAGAGAGCTGGTTACATGGCTGATGAGTCCAACATGTGCATATGCAGAGAGATAGCAACATGGCAGACAAGGACAATATGTTCATATACAGAGAGCTACCTACATGGCAGATCAGTCCAACATATCCATGCACAGAGAGCTAGTTACATGGCAGGGGGGTCCAAAATGTCCATATACAGAGAGCAAGCTATATGGCAGGGTTGTGCATCATTTACATATAGGGATTTCCAGCTACATGGCAGATGAGTCCAACATGTCCATATACTGAGAGCTAGCTACATGGCAGAGTATTCCATCATATCCATATATACAGTACTAGCTACATGGCAGATGAGTCCAACATGTCCATATACTGAGAGTTAGCTACATGGCAGATGAGTCTAACGTGGGTATATATAGAGAAATAGCTACAACACAGACAATTCCAACATGTTCAAACACAGAGAGCTGGCCACAAGGCTGATGAGTCAAACATGTCCATATGCTGAGATCTAGCT
>NW_006416524.1:0-875 GCF_000296735.1 Chrysochloris asiatica | reverse complement strand
ACATACTGAGTACTAGCTACATGGCAGATGAGTCCAACATGTGTATATATAGGGGACTAGCTACAAGGCAGATGAGTCCAACATGTTCATACAGAAGGCTGGCTACATGGCAGACAAGTCCAATATGTTCATATGCAGAGAACGACATACCTGGCAGATCAGACCAACATATCCATGCACAGAGAGCTAGTTACATGGCATGGGAATCTAATATGTCCATATATAGAGTACTAGCTACATTGGAGATACGTGCAACATATCCATATACTTAGAGCTAGCTTCATGGCAGAAGAGTCCAACATTTGTATATATAGAGGACTAGCTAAAAGGCAGATAAGTCCAACATGTTCATACATAGAGAGCTGGCTACATGGCTGATGAGTCCAACATGTGTATATATAGTGGACTAGCTACAAGGCAGATGAGCACAACATGTTCATACAGAGAGAGCTGGCCACATGTCTGATGAGTCCAACATGTCCATAATCTGAGATCTAGCTATATGGCATACGAATCCAATATGTTCATATACAGAGAGCTACCTACATGGAAGATCAGTCCAACATATACATGGACAGAGAGGTAGCCACATGGCAGACGAGTCCAAACTGTCCATATACAGAGAGCTACCTACATGGCATTCAAGTCCAAAATGTCCATATACAGAGAGCAAGCTACATGACAGAGTAGTGCATCATTTCCATATACAGAGTTCCAGCTATATTGCAGATAAGTCCACCATTTTATATACAGAATTCCAGCTACATGGCAGATGAGTCCAATGTGTCCATATACTGAGAGCCAACTTCATGGAAGAGTAGTCCAACATGTCGATATACATAATACTAGTTACATGGCAGATAAGTCCAATATGT
>NW_006416523.1:2992-4094 GCF_000296735.1 Chrysochloris asiatica | reverse complement strand
CCATTTGCTTTAGCATCTTTACGCTGGAGAGCAAGTTTCAGTATCTCTTCTGACATCCATTTTGACCTTTTCCTTCTTTCTTGGCTTCTTAATTACTTTTTGCTTTCTTTATGTATGATGTTCTTGATGTCATCCCACAACTCTTCTGGTCTTCTGTCATTAGTGTTTAATGTATCAAATCTGTTGTTCTTCAGATGATCTCTAAATTCAGGTGAGATATATTCAAGGCCATATTTGGCTCTCATGGACTTTTTTCATTTTTTCAGCTTCAGTTTGAATTTGCATTTGAGTAATTGATCGTATGTTCCACAGTCCACCCTGGTCTTGTTTTCACTGATGATATGAAGCTTTTCCATCACCTCTTTCCATCTGATCTGCTATTGACACTTCTTAACCTTGCTCTTGAGCTTCTATCTAGGGCAACTTGTCAAAAGAATAAAATCAAAGACCTCTGGATTGCAAATTAAGAAAGCAAACAATCTAGTCACAGATGACATGAGCTTATGTGTAGAAAACCCTAAAGATTTCACAAACAAAGTATTATAACTAATAAATAAGTTCACCAAAATTGCCGAATACAAGATCAGTATATAAAACTGCATTGTATTTCTATACATTTTTGATGAGTAACCAGAAAAAGAAACTAAGAAAATAATTACATTTTAAAAAGTATCAAAAATAATAAAATACCTAGAAATAAATTCAACAAAATAACTGAAAATTTTGTATGTTGAAAAGTACAAAATATTATTGAAAAAATTAAGATTTGAATAAATGAAAAATACCTAATTTTCATAGATCAGGAGACTTAATATTATTAAGGTGGCAATACTTGCCAAATTGATCTATAGATTCACACCATCCCTATCAAAATTGCAGATCATTTCTTTTTAAATATTAACAAATTGATTCTAAAAATCACCAGGGCCTTGAATAGTCAAAACAATCTTGAAAAAGAAGAACAAAGTTGTAGATCTTACATTTCTTGGTTTCAAAACTTTACATGAGAGAGAATGGGGCTTGATGGATATTTAGGTAGAAGCATGGTGCAGATGACATGATTTTATATATAGAAAACGCTAAAGAATTCATTAACAAAGTA
>NW_006416523.1:2328-2892 GCF_000296735.1 Chrysochloris asiatica | reverse complement strand
CTCTGACAGTAATAACACAGAATACTGGACAAAGCAGGTTCAGGGGACAGTCCCAGAACTCTGATCTACATGTAAAGGAATATTTAGAAAAATTGAAGGCTTACTGGTAGTGAGATTTGTAGCAAAAGCAAGAAAGGTGATGTTTTCTGATCTGTGGCTGCCAGCAGGTGCCGGAGTGACCATCTTGGGCAAGACAGAGTAAACAGGATCAGAGGAGTGCTTCCATTGTAGAGGTCTGACTTTTGGAGATAAAGGTGTGAACATATTTTCATGTTCATTGGTCTCTCACTGTCTGTGCACCTCCACTCTGATGACTAGAGGAGGTGCCTTAGTTAGTGGACGCCCCCCTTCCCTGCCCCCAGAGTGTTCAGCTATGCGTATGAACAGATCTGCTCAGCAAAGACCACAGTGCACAGAATCTCAGAAGGGGGAGGAGCCAACAGGAACTGCTTAAACCAAAACGGTCTCCCAGAATGTCTCCAGCCAACTGAGAGAGGGGCGTTAAAGTCATACACATATTTTGCTACAGTTTGTTTGTTTGTTGTGATTATAGACTGTAGGAGT
>NW_006416523.1:0-933 GCF_000296735.1 Chrysochloris asiatica | reverse complement strand
ATCAAAACAATTACAGTGTGAAAAAAGGGAAAATATGGGAAGAGAGACCCAGGTGATGAGGAAGCCAAGTAGATTGCAGGGTAAAATAGACTGCTTTAATTGGAGGAAAAGGTTAATAGAATACAGGATAACTTCGAAGAAAATTAATACATCACAACATACCAAGAAAATGAAAATCCAAGAAGAACTTGGAAACATTAAAAATATGACACTTACGATAAGATACCCATACTAAAAGAAACAAGAAAAAACAATGTATTTGTTGGCTACCAGGGGTGGGAAGGAAGGGATGGTAGAGCACAGGTTAGAGGATAGACTCAGTATAGTTCAGGTATTGGGGAGGGCAATATACAAGAAGGGGGAAGTAGATGGAACAACAAGGTAGATAGGGGAACATTTAGGCAAGTTTGCATGGGCTAAATGGCACAGAGGTAAATAATGATGCATGCTCAACCTTGGAACAACAGGTCTCTGTGAAACAGGGATCAAGGCATACTCTGAATGGGTAAAACAGGAAAAATAATGTTAAGATGCTTGGCTGTCCTATGATTGTTGGTTCCCCTTGTCTACTATTGTAAAATAGACTCTTGAGTGGGGTGGAAAGAAATATTGGGAAACACGATTACAGAAAACCTGTAAGCCTGTCTTCAGGTTATAACTGATTGGAATACATAAAATGGGTTCTAGAACTTGCCCAGTGAAATTGGATTCTTGAGGAGCATTTGTAGTGTATAGGACCTTAGGTGGAATCCTGAGACCCATCCAGAACCTTTTGAAGTGGGACATTCCCACTTGAAAGGACACACAGACCAACCTGGGGTGGCTAGAGGAATAGAAGATTCTTCTTGAAAGAAAGGCCAGCAGGAAAAATTTAAAAAACAAAAATGGCAGTTTGATAGGCTTCTACAGGAACAAGCAAGTTGTTCACTGGGG
>NW_006416522.1:3604-4553 GCF_000296735.1 Chrysochloris asiatica | reverse complement strand
ATTCCTGATAAAAACACTCAAAAAGTAGGAATTGAAGGGAAATTCCTCAACATAATTAAGAGTATATATAGAAAACCAACAGCCTACGCTACTGTCAATGCAGAGAACCTGAAAGCCTTTCCTCTGTCAACAGGAACCAGGTAAGGACGCCCTTTATCACCATTCCTATTCAATATTGTGCTGGAAGTCTTAGCAAGAGCTATACAGAAAGACAGGGAAAATTAAAGGCATCAGAATTGGCAAAGAGGAAGTAATACTCTCTCTATTTGCAGATGATATGATCTTATATATAGAAAACCCCAAGACTCAGTAAAAAAAAGCTACTAGACTTCATTGGAAGACTCAGCAAAGTGGCAGAATATAAGATCAACATACAAAAATCAGTTGGAAATCTATATACCAATAACACAGTGCTGAAAAGGACATTAGGAAAGCAATACCATTTACAATAGCCACGCAAAGGATGAAATATCTAGGAATAAAAATAACCAGAGAAACAAAGGACTTATACAAAGAAAACTATAAAACACTACTACAAGAAACCAAAAGAGACTTAAAATAATGGAAGAATGTACCATGCTCCTGGATAGGAAGACTTAACACTGTGAAAATATCAATATTGCCCAAAGCAATTTACACATATAATGCAATCCCAATACAGATTCCAATGACATTCTTAAAAGAGATGGAAAAAATAACTACAAACTTTATATGGAAGGAAAGAGACCCAGGATAAGGAAAGCACTGCTTAAGAAGAAGAATAAGGTTGGAAAATTCTCACTCTTCAATTTCAAAATTTATTACACAGTTACAGTGGTCAAAACAGCTTGGTACTGGTACAATGAAAGATACATTGATCAATGGAACATAATCAAGAATCCAGAAATTAACCCATTCACATACAGCCAACTGATTTTTAACAAAGGGCCTAAATATATCACATGGGGAG
>NW_006416522.1:0-502 GCF_000296735.1 Chrysochloris asiatica | reverse complement strand
GCACCTGACAACAACAATGATCCAGCAATTCCTCTACTTGGAATTTACCCACAAGAAAAATGAGCCACAACACAAGAAGATATATGCACACCAATTTTCACAGCAGCACTATTGACAATAGCAAAAAGATGGAGAAGCCAAAGTGCCCATCAACTGAAGAATGGATACACAAACTGTGGTACATACACACAATGGAACATTATTGCACCTTGAAGAACAAGGAAGCTGTAAGCCACTACATAACATGGATGAATCTTGAGGACATTATGTTGAGTGCAATTAGTCAGTCACAAAAGGAGAAATACTGCATAAGACTATTGTAAAAGACTATGAAAAAGAACCCATCATAAGGGGGGGGGGGATTATTTGCTGGTTACTGGGATGTAGGGGGTGCGGTGATGGAAGGTAGGGGAAGGTGGAGCACAGGGTAGGGAATAGACACAGGATAGTTTGGGTGTTGGGGAGCAGGGCAATACACAAGAAAGGGGAGGGGAATGGAAGA
>NW_006416521.1:3162-4210 GCF_000296735.1 Chrysochloris asiatica | reverse complement strand
GAAACGCTATACAGGGTCACCAAGGCACTTAACAACAACATAGGGTCACTATGAGTTGGCATTGACTCAAGGGCAGTGGGTGGGGGCTTTGCAAGTGGTGTTCCTCTGCTGCCACCTGGTGGCCAGTATGGGGAGCCTCACTCAGCTTCAGGCTCTGTGTTGGTCCTCCTGGGTCCAGCCCCCACCTCCATCCGTTTTAACAGAGGACCGGAACCATGATGTTGTTGTTAGTTGCTATGCAACTCGTGGTAACTTAAAGTGTGCAGAGTAGAACTGCTCCATTGGGTTTTTAAGACTGAGGACTCCTGGTGTGGCGCTGTAGGATAAACACTGGACTGCTAACTGCAAGGTCGTCAGCTCAAACCCACCAGCCTTTCCTCGGAAACTCTATGCAGGGTTGCTATGGATCGGAACAGACTTGACGGCACTTTACAACAACCACCTTTTGGAAGCTGATCACCAGATCTAGTTTCTTAGGTCCCTCTGAGTGGGTTTGAACTGACAACCTTTTGGCTTGCAGTCGAGTACTTAACAATTTGCACCACTCAGGGCCTCATGGAGAAGGCATAGGTTTGCCCAAAGTCATTCCGGTAGCGTTTGGTGCAGCCAGTTTTGGAACCATCTCCTGCCTTTAATTCCTTAGCTATTTACACTGAACTGACTTTAAAGACAGAGCGGGGCACTGGTTGTTTTTCTCTCTTCTCCCGAAGCGTTGTGGGTGATTCATAGGAAAGGACAGTGAAAGAGAAGCAATAGTAACAGCAACACTTAGATATCACTGAGTATATGCCGGATGCTGCTCTGTGCACCTTAGATAGTACCCAGATCTGCTGTGTGGCAAGTACCACGAAGGGTTGGCTTTAGAGAATAGAAGTTATTTTTTTCACAATTCTAGTGGCTAAAAGTCCAAAATAGGGTCTCAGCCAGATTGCCACTTCCTTGTTGGTTACCCCAGGCATCCCTTGGTTCCTTGGCTTGTAGACAATCGTGACATGAGGATTGTCTTCTCCCATGTGTGGGTGTCCTTGTATCTGATCTGCTCTTTTTA
>NW_006416521.1:0-492 GCF_000296735.1 Chrysochloris asiatica | reverse complement strand
GTTCTGACTCGCAGTGAGCCTGTATAGGGTTTCTGACTCTATAAATCTTTACCATGGCACGGCTTCCTATGAAGAAGTTTTAAGAAAACTGACAACTGCTTTGTTGAGAAAATAGCTAGGAAAGTTGTTCGGAGGCATTCCCTCCCCTCCCCCATCATGACAATACAAAGGCTGTCCTATGAGAATTTCCTTGGGAAACCTTACTCCAGCCACTCTACATCCATGATCTTGCCCTTTCAAACTGTTTTTCCTTTCTTTTTTGTTCCCCAAACTCAGAATATAGAAAAGAAACACTTAGAAAATTACTTTGTAGCAATACTTTTTTGACTTACCCTGGTATAATTTCTTTTTATAACATAGAAGTGATTCTATTTAGGATCCACTCTAATTAATGCAGCAAAGGAAACCCTATTTCCAAACAGGATTACATTCACAGATACAGGGGCTAGAATTCTAACACATTTTGAGGGGGTCACGATTTAATCCATGACT
>NW_006416520.1:3820-4279 GCF_000296735.1 Chrysochloris asiatica | reverse complement strand
GTGCATGGATATGTTGGACTGATCTGCCATGTAGGTACCTCTCTGTATATGGACATTTTGGACTCGTCTGACATGTAGCTAGCTCTCTGTGCATGAATGTGTTGCACTGTTCTGCCATGTAGGTAGATCTCTGTATATGAACATATGGGACTTGTCTGCCATGTAGCTAGCTCTCTGTATATGGACTTGTTTGACTCATCACCCATGTAGCCAACTCTCTGTGTATGAACATGTTCAACTCATCTGCCTTGGAGCTAACCCTCTAAACATACACATGTTGGATTCATCTGTCATGTAGCTAACTCTCAGTATATGGACATGTTGGAGTCAACCACCATGTAGCTAGTACTATGTATATGGGCATGTTGAACTACTCTTCCATGTACCTAGCTCTCAGTATATGAACACGTTGGTCTCATTTGCCATGTACATTGTTGTTGTTTTTAAATGCGGTCAAGT
>NW_006416520.1:725-3720 GCF_000296735.1 Chrysochloris asiatica | reverse complement strand
AAGTTCGCAGCCCGATTCATAACCACTACGCTACCAGAGCTCCTTACCATGTAGGTAGAGCTCTGTATATGGAAATGTTGTACTAGTCTGCCATGTAACTAGCTATCTGTATATGGACATTTTGGACTCATCTGCCATGTAGCTAGCTTTCTGTGCACAGATGTGCTGGACTGATGTGTCATATAGATAACTCTCTGCATATGAACATTTTGGACTTGTCTATCAAGTAACTAGCTCTCAGTATATAGACATGTTGGACTCATTAACCATGTATCCAGCTCTCTCTGAATGAATATGTTCGACTCATCTGCCTTGTAGCTAGCTCTAAATATACACATGTTGGACTCATCTGCCATGCAGCTAGCTCTCAGTATATGGACATGTTAGACTCATCTGCTTTATACCTAGTGCTCTGTATATGGACATGTTGGACTGCTCTACCATGTAGGTAGCTCTCAGTATATGTGCACATTGGACTCATCTTCCAATTAGCTAGAACTCTGCATATGGAAATATTGCACTACTCTGCCAGATAGCTAGCTCTCTGTACATGGACATTTTGGACTCATCTGCCATGTTGCTAGCTCTCTGTGCATGGATATGTCGGACTGATCTGCCATGTAGGTAGCTCTCTCTATATGAACATATTGGACTTGTCTTCCATGTAGCTACATCTCTGTATATGGACATGTTTGTCTCATCAGCCATGTATCCAGCTCTCTCTGTATGAACATGTTGGAATCATCTGCCTTGTAGCTAGACCTCTCTCTATATATATGTTGGAGTCATCTGCCATGTAGATAACTCTCAGTATATGGACATGTTGAACTAATCTGTCATGAAGCTAGTACTCTGTATATGTACATGTTGGACTACTGTGCCATGTAGCTAACTTTCATTATATGGACGTGTTGTAATTGTCAGCCATGTAGGTAGCTCTCATTATATGGATATGTTGGTACCCTCTGTCATGAAGCTAGAACTCTGTATATGAAAATGTTGCATTACTCTGCCATGTAGCTAGCTCTCTGTATGTGAACATATTGGACTTGTCTGCCATGTAGCTAGCTCTCTGTATATGGACACGTTGGACTCATCATCCGTGTAGCCAGCTGTCTCTATATGAACATGTTTGACTCATCTGTCTTGTAGCTACTCTTATATATATACACATGTTGGACTCATCTGCCATGTAGTTCACTCTCAATATATTGACATTTTGAACTCATCCACCATGTAGCTAGCACTCAGTGTATGGGCATGTTGGAATCATCTTCCCTGTAGCTAACTCTCAGTATATGGACATGTTGGACTCATCTGCCATGACGTTAGTACTCTGTATATGGACATGTTGGACTACACTGCTATGTAGCTAACTTTCATTATATGGACACATTAGAATTGTCTGCCATGTAGGTAGCTCTCAGTATATGGACCTATTGGTACCCTCTGTCATTTAGCTAGAACTCTGTATAGAGAAATGTTGCATTACTCTGCCATGTAGCTAGCTCTCTGTATAAGGACATGTTGGACTCATCGGCCATGTAGCCAGCTGTCTCTTTATGAACATGTTGGACGCATCTGTCTTTTAGCTAGTCCTATATACAAACACATGTTGGATTCATCTGCCTTGTAGCTGACTCTCAGTATATGGACATGTTGAACTCATCCGCCATGTAGCTAGCACTCAGTATATGGACATGTTGGACTTATGTGCCCTTTAGCTAACTCTCAGTATATGGACATGTTGAACTAATCTGCCATGTAGCTAGAACTCTTTATATGGACATGTTGGATGACACTGCCATGTAGCTAGCTCTCAATGTATAGAAAAGTTGGACACATCTGCCATGTAACTAGAACTCTGTAAATGGAAATGATGCACTACTCTGCCATGTAGTTAGCTCTCTGTATAAGGATATTTTAGACTCGGTTGTCTTGTAGATAGTTCTCTGTGCATGGATCTGTTGGACTGATCTTTCATGTAGGTAGCTCTCTGTATGTGAACATATTGCACTTGTCTGTCATGTAGCTAGCTCTCTGTATATGGATATTTTGGACTCATCAGCCATGTAGCCAGCTCTTTCTGTATGAACACGATGGACTCATCTAACTTGTAGCTAGTATGCTATATATACACATGTTGGACTAATCTGCCATGCAGCTAATTTTCAGTATATGAACATGTTGGATTCAATTGCGATGTAGCTAACTATCTGCCATGTAACTAACTCTCAGTATATTGACATGTTGGACTCATCTGCCATGCAGCTAGTATTCAGTATATGGACATGTTGGACTCGTCTGCCATGTAGCCAGCTCTCAGTACATGGATATGTTGGACTGATCTTCCAAGTAGGTAGCTCTCTGCCTATGAACATATTGGACTTGTCCGACAAGGAGGTGGCTCTCAGTATATGGACACGTTGGACCCATCTGCCATGGAGCTAGTATCCTGAATATGGACATGTTGGAATACTCTGCCATGTATACTCTCAGCATATGGACACGTTGGACACATCTGCCATGTTGCTAGAACTCTGTATATGGAAATGTTGCAAGACCCTGCCATGTAGTTAGATTTCTGTATATAGACAAGTTGGACTCATCTGCCTTGTACGTATAATTCTGTATATGGAAATGTAGCACTACCATGCCATGTGTATGTGGACATTTTGGACTCGTCTGCCATGTTGCTAACTCTCTATAAATGGATATGTTGGACTGATCTGCCAAGTAGGTAGCTCTAGGTATGTGAACATATTGGACTTGTCTCCCAGGTAGCTAGCAGTATATGGACATGTTGGACACACCTGGCATGTATCTTGAAAACTGTATATGGAAATGTTGCACTACCATGCCATGTAGCTAGCTCTCTGTATATAGACAAGTTGAACTCATCTGCCTGGAAGCTAGAACTTTGTCTATGGAAATGTTGTACTACCCTGCCATGAAGCTAGCTCTCTGTATATGGACATTTTGGACTCATCTGCCA
>NW_006416520.1:0-586 GCF_000296735.1 Chrysochloris asiatica | reverse complement strand
AAGTAGGTAGCTCTCTGTATATGAACATAATGGACTTCTCTGCCATGTAGGTAGTTTTCAATATATGTACACCTTGTACACATCTGCCATATAGCTAGAAATCTGTACATGGAAAAGTTGCTCTACCCTGCCATGTAGCTATCTCTTGGTATATGGACATTTTGGACACATCTGCCATGTAGCTAGTACCCTGTGTATGGACATGTTGCACTGCTCTGCCATGTAGCTAGCTCCCCGTGTATGAACACGTTGGATACAACTGCCATATACCTAGAACTCTGTATATGGAAATGTTGCTTTGCTCTGTCATGCAGGTAGCTCTCTGTATATAGACAAGTTAGACTCATTTGCCTTGTACCTAGAACTCTGTACGTGGAAATGTTGCACTACCCTGCCATGTAGCTAGCTCTTTGATTATGGACATTATGGATTCCTCTGCAACGTAGCTAACTCTCTGTACATGGATAGGTTGGATTGATCTGTGAAGTAGGTTGCACTCTGTATATGAACATATTGGAGTTGTCTGTCATGTAGCTAGCTCTCAGTATATGGACACCTTGGAATCATCTGTCATATAGCTAGAACT
>NW_006416519.1:0-2031 GCF_000296735.1 Chrysochloris asiatica | reverse complement strand
ACTCCATGTGAAAAAGATGATACTTTCAATTCTGGTAAAGATTTACAGCCGCAGAAACCAGATAAAGGGTTGCTATCAGTTGGAACCAACTCTACAGCACATAGCCACCACCAACAATTATTTCATAACAGCAACTAGGCTAATATTTAAGGAGCCCTGGTGGTATATGGTTAAATGTTTGACTGCTAACTGAAAGGATGGGAATTCTAAGCCACCAGCCATTCCATGGAAGAATGATATGGCAATCTGTTTCAACAGAGATTATGGTCTTGGAAACACCTTGGAGCAGTTCTAGTGTGTCCTGTAGGATCACTGTGAGTTGGAGTTGAATTGATAGTATCCAACAACAGCAACAACAACAACAACAACAAGTGTTTAGCCAAGACTTAAGCACCATAATATTCAGGTTGACACAGAGTACTAGCCATCACATAGGTGGTGGTTGTGGTCTCACAGATTTGCTTCTGCCCTTTTGGCAGTATCCCAAGATTTCTTTGTGTTTTGCTACGAGTGTCATGATTTAACTTTTATTACTACAACCAATTTCAATTTAAAGTAGCCTGCAGTGTTCGCTATAAATGCTAAAAGATCCCAACATCTGCAGTGGTCAAATTCCAAGTTTCAAAAGTAGAACATTATGCAATATTCTCTTAACACCATAACTCAATTGCATCAATCTTCAGTCTTTCTTATTCATTGTACAGCTTTCACATGCACTTGTTAAGTGCCTTCCAGTTGGTTCTAACTCATAGGGATCCTGTATAAGGTTCCCAAGGAGCAGCTGGAGAATTTGAACTTCTGACCTTGCGGTTCAGTGTTTATCCTATGGTGCCACAATGCTATTAAAAATACAATGGATTGTTCAGGCTTGCTTTAGTTCTCAAACTGATATCTTTGCTCTTGAAAATTTTAAAGAAATCTTAACGCTGCAAATTTGCCTAATGCAATACATCCTTTGATTTCTTGAATGCTGCTTGTATGACTGTTGATTGTGGAACCAAGCATAATGGAGTCATTGACAACTGCAGTCTTTACTCCATTTATCATGATGCTATTTATTAGTCCAGTTGTAAGGGTTTTTGTTTTGTTTACATTGAGGTGCAATCCAAACTTTGGTCGTCATCAATAAATATTTAAAATCCTCTTCATTTCCTGCAAGCAAGGTTTTATCATTTGCATATTGCAGGTTGCTAATGAGTCTTCCTTTAATCCTTATGTCATGTTCTTCTTCATATAAACCAGCTTCTCAGATAATTTGCTCAGCAAACATATTGAATAAGTATGGTGAAAGAATACAACCTTGGTGCCTACCTTTCCTGATTTTAAACCATTTAGTATCCCCTTGTCCTATTGGAACAATCATCTCTTGATATGTGTACAAGTTCTTCATGAGCACAATTAAGTGTTCTGGAATACTCATACTTCACAATGTTTTCCATTGATTGTCATGATCCACACAATCGAAAGACTTTGCATCATCAATAAAGCACAGGTAAACATCATTCTAGTATTCTCTGCTTTCAGTCAAGATCCATCGGCTATCATCAATGGTATCCCTCGTCCCAAGTCTTTGACAATATCAGTCTTTTCTCTGTTGATTAGAATGCTGTTTATTGGTTCTGTGGTGAGGATTTTTGTTTTTTGTACATTGAAATACAATCTATACCAAAGGCTGTGGTCTTTGATCTTCATCAGTAAATATTTTAAGCCCTCTTCACTTTCAGCAAGCAAGGTTGTTTCATCTGCATATCACAGGATGTTAATGAGTCGTCCTCTAATCCTGATGCCACGTTTTTCTTCATATAGCCATCGTCTTGGATTATTTGCTCAGCATATAGGTTGAATAAGTATGGTGAACATTACTTTGAGATACAATCCATACCGAAGATTGTTGTCTTTGACCTTCATCAGTAAATATTTTAACTCCTCCTCATTTTCTGCAAGCGAGATTATATCATCTGCATATCACAGGTTGTTAATTAATCTTCCTCCAATCCTGATGTCACATTTTTCTTCATATAACCCAGCTCT
>NW_006416518.1:2775-4142 GCF_000296735.1 Chrysochloris asiatica | reverse complement strand
TTTCCTCAAAACTGGCTTATGTGCAAAAACCATGTCACAATAGTTACACTTATGTGGTTTATCTCCACTGTGAAGGTTAAGATGATCCTGTAAGGAACACTTCTGAGAAAAGGTTTTTCCACAGATCTTACATTGGAAAGGTTTAATGCCGGCATGTACACACATGTGTCAATGAAGATTGCCTTTCTGAGTAAAAGTCTTGCCGCAGAGGAGACACATAAAGAGTTTGTGCATTTTTAAATGGTTGGCGTAGTTCTTCAGGTGACAAAACACCCTGGTACACTTTGGACATTGGTGATGCCACTGTAGACCTTTGTCTACACTTCGAATATTAGGCCCAAAGACATCTTTTGAGGCCATGATGATGTTATCATTGCCTGTGTAAGAGAGTGCATAATTGTGAAGATGGTCTTGTTCTATTTCACTTACTCTGTTTTCCATAGTTGAATTTATCAGGGAATGCTGGGGCTCTGATGAATGTAAAGCAGTGGGTTCAGAAGAAATAAACTGGTTTGGATCTTTTTTACTTCTAAACTTTGACACATCCCCAGTAGATTCTACCTTAACAATCTGAATATCATTGTCCTCCATATCCATACTGTCTTCAGATGGATGAATACAAGGTGAGTCTTGCTTTGGGGAGCCTCTGGCTTCTCCCTGCTGTTCTTTTGACTGAGGAGAAGAGCTCTGCTTTTCACATCCCTCTTTGCTAGTCACTGGTTGTTTTGGCTTTATAAACTTCCATCGGGCCTGTGTGCATCGTTCTACAATATGGCTCATCTGAAGAAAACTTGCAGCAGTCAAGTAATTTACCGGCTCCATCTCAGGGAATTCCAGCACACCACTATAACAGGATAATAGCAATTGTCTCCCCACATCAGAACTCTGTAATATGGATATTTTCACCTCTCGGGAATCATTCAGTAAGAATTGGTCTTTTAAGAAGGGGGAACTTGCAGCAAACACAATTTTATGCCCCTGTACCTCGATATCATCTATGAGAACTGTAACATCACAAAATTTATTCTCTTCTCTTAATTTGTAACATTTTTTGTAATATTGAATCTCCATCATTTTCAAACTTGAAGTTGAGGAGATCTGATCTTTCAGATATTTTGGCAGACAGACCCTGAGAAAGGCAGCCGTCAGGATCTGGCACCGCCAGGAGCTCCGGCCCCTCATAGCTCCCCTTCCATCTTATTTTGATGCTTTCTGCATCATTCAATAATTTGCCCAGAGAACCTCTCAATAATGAAAGTCAAGGCCTGAATTTTTTCTTCAGTTTCCCCAGCTTGAGAAATGCTGAACGTGTTCTTCCTTTTTGGTTTTATGATTCCAGATCTTTGCACATTTTGTTGTAATATTTG
>NW_006416518.1:0-1180 GCF_000296735.1 Chrysochloris asiatica | reverse complement strand
TTCTGAAGTCTTAGTGTTAATCTTCTGGCTTTCTGAGCGCTGTTTTTGTATAGTTTCCCCTTTTTTCCCCCACTTAATTTGTCTGTTTCCTGAATTCTTCTAATGCTTTCCTTGATTTCATCTGCAATTCTTTCAATGATTCTTTCAATTCATTGAAGTTACCTTATTAACATTCTTTTAAATTCCGTTTTAGGTAGTTTTGACCCTATTTCTGGTGTCATATTTCCTGACTCTGTATTTTGGTCACTTGTTTGAGGCACTCTTTGGTCACTTGTTCTTCATTTGAGCTGAAAGTGTCTGTTTTCCCCAAGACATTGAGGTATTTATATTTGATTGATGATTATATATGGCTGTGCTCTCAGGCCCTCACCTCCTGTCTCCCAGTGGATGTGGTAGAAGCTGTGATCGCAGTTAGTTCTCTTAGCTTTGTGTAGTGTAGTTCAGGGCAGGTTCCCATGCCTCCAGAAGCAGGGGCACTGTGACGGGCACCCAGAAGCTGTACAGGAGAGGGTGCCATTGGATACTAGGCTGGCAAAGGAGGCACTTGCCCCCAGCTACCAGGAGGATGAAAACAAGGGAGACTTGTATCCCCAACTGCCAACCTCCAGTCGTATCCACAGCCACTCACGAAAGCCCAAGATGGTGGCACCACTCCAGGCCAGCCCACAGTCCACCTGCTTGTTTTCTCTCTGGCTGCTCCTGTTCAGCTTCCTCCTCCAGTCAGCACTCAGTCCACCTCTGTCCTATCCCCTGATGTTCAGACTTCCAGCACCACCATCTGTATTTGTTTCATTCAGTCTCCCGTGTCTTTGTTACAGTGGGTCAGCTCAGTGTATCTGCCTACTCTACCTAAACATCCATTTTTATTGCTGTTCTTTTTTCTTTCTTTTATCGTGAACTGAGTAATCATTTACATGGGAGAACATCGGCTTTACACCATCATTTCATTGCAGTGATTACAATCTCCTCCGTGCGTCATCATTCAACAGTATTTGCTTCCACTCCCTCTGGTTTTCACGGTTTTTTTTGGGGGGTGGGGTGGGGTGGGGAGATGTACACAAAAACACTCAGGAATATACAATAATTTAAACAACCAAAGGGCACATTCGGCAAGCCTGCCTCCTGGCCACCAGCACTCAGTCTTTCTCTTTCCATGAGTCTTGAGTCCTCAGCTGCTCCG
>NW_006416517.1:2164-4097 GCF_000296735.1 Chrysochloris asiatica | reverse complement strand
ATTACATTGATTCGGTTTCTAATGTTGAACCACCCTTGCATCCCTGATATGAATCTCTCTTGGTAATGATGTATTATTTTTTTGATGTGTTGCTGCATTCTGTTGGCTAGGATTTTGTTGAGAACTTTTGCATCTATATGCATGAGGAATATTAGTTTGTAATTTTCTTTTGTAGTGACATCCTTCCCTTCATATAATATATTTGGAAATTTTCCATCCTCCTTTATATTCTGGTATAATTTACGTAGAATTTGTGGCAGTTCTTCCCTGAATGTTTGGTAGAACTCATCAGTGAAGCCATCTGTTCCTGGATTTCTTTTGGTTGGGAGTTTTTTGATGTTCTGATTAATTTCAACTTTTGTTATGGGTCTATTCAGGTTTTGTACTTCACTCTATGTGTGTTTAAGACAGTCACTTTTTTCTAACAATGTAGCCATCTGTTCTAATTTTTCAAATTTATTTGTGTACAATTCTTCACAGTTTTCTGTTATCATTTTTATTTTCTTTGGCTCCGTTGTGACATCGCCCATGGGATTTCGAATGCAATCTTTTCTTTTGTTAGGTTTGCCAATTGTTTTTCAATTTTATTAATCCTTTCAAAGAACCATCTTCCTATCCTGGTGGCTGTAGGTTCCCTCTGTTGGTCTGTTTCTAATTGTGGTAGATGCTGTGTTAATGTGTTAATTTTGGTTCTTTCTTCTTTTTGGATGTGTGCATTTTCTCATTCAATTGTCCTCTCAGCATCCCTTTTCTCTTGTCTCAAAGATTTTGATATGTTGTGTTTTCTTTCTCCTTTGTTTCTAGGAACTTTGTGAATTCATATTTAATTTCTTCTACAACCCAGTTGCTTTTCAGCATGGTGTTATTCAGTTTCCATGCATTCAATTTTATTTCCTTGGTCTTAGTTGATATCTAGTTTTATGGCATTGTGGTCTGAAAAGATCCTTTGTACAATTCTGATGATTGTAAATTGATGGAGTCTTGGTTTGTGACCTAACACATGGTTAATTTTGTAGAATGTTCCATGTGCACTGGAAAATAATGTATATTTTGCTGTTGTTGGGTTGAATGATCTGTACATGAGATCCAGTTGGATTATTGTACTGTTTAGTTCCTCTGTAACTTTGTTATGTTACTTTCTGGTTGTTTTATACCCTTTCAAAAGTATCATATTAAAATCTGTAATTATAGATTTATGTATTTCTTTCTTCAATTCTAGTAGGGTTTGGTTTAAATATCTTGGTACATTTCATTGAGATCATAGATGTTAATTTTGATTATGTCATTTTGCTCAATTGACCCTTTAATCTTGAGATAGTGTCCTTCTTTATCCGGGTTTTTGCCTTAAAGTTTATTTTATCAGAGATTAGTATTACCACTTCTGCTTGTTTCTGTTTTGTTTTTTATTGTAGTTAGCTTGGCATATTTTTTTTTCCATCCTTTAACTTTTAGTTTGTTTTTATCTTTGTGTGTAAGGTGTGTCCCTTCTAGGCAGCATATTGAAGGGTCTTGTTTTCTTATCCATTCTGCCACTCTCTGTCTCTTCACTGGTGCATTTAATCCATTGATATTAAGTATAATCATCAATAGATATAAACTCATTGCTTTCATTATGTTATTTTTTTGTGATGCTGTTCAATCCTTTGTTCTGCGTGCCTTCTTTTGCTGAGTTAGTGATTTTTGTGCTAATTCTTGTGACCTTCTTCTTAGTTTTAATGTTTCCTTGTTCTGCTTTGATCTTCATTATCTTGGTAAGTTGTGAAGTATTAATTATCTTTGGGGTTACTCTATAGTCTATTAAGATTTCCCTGCATTTACAATGGACTAGTGCATCCTGCATTCTATATGACCTCCTCACCACCTATATCTCTGTTGCTATATTTTTTCCTTCTTTTACATTGTTGTGATCTTTCATTGGCCTCACAGGTCCTCT
>NW_006416517.1:0-1134 GCF_000296735.1 Chrysochloris asiatica | reverse complement strand
TGAGATCTTTTGTTGCTGTTTGTTTGTTTATTTTTTCTTGGACATTTTCAGTAGTTAGGTGGGTTATTAATAATTAAATGAATGTATGTTGCTGTGTTGTTAAGCTTACTCTGTGTCTCTTGTTGGATGTGATATGGAGACAGGCTTCTTTTTTAACATATTATGCCTAGCAGCTGGTATTGGCTCTTGCCCAAATGGTAGGATAATATGGAGTATGCTTGTAACTTGGCTATAAGAGCATACTTGCTATCTCTTTCTGGCTAAGGCAGGGGTAGAAAGCTCCCACCCACATGAAAAGAGTGAGACCCAAAAGACCGATAACAGAAACAATATAAAACGGAGACGTAAACCACTACTCAAAAACAAAAATAAATCTATAGCCGACAGTCCAGTAGTCTTTGCTGTCCAGTCAGGGATAAAGGATCTTACACAGGTTACCTTAAGGCTGGGTCCCAGAATCAGACCTCATAAGAAGCAGCCTATGGGACCAATGGAGGTCTCAGAAACCTCCTCCCTTTGCTGTGGGAAATCTGTGGGTGCAACTCTGGACCCTTTTGGGGTTGTGATCCTGCCCCCCTGAAGGTGTCTGGGCTGAGCACTGAAGGTGCTGCAAGGGAAAGAGGAAAGCACTGTGAAAAATGAAAAGTGAAAAATGAACATTCTTTCACACCTCTTTTTCCTGACATACTCTGCAACTTTTTAGCACTGTGTCATGGTATCACTTGGCTATGGCTCCGCCCTCTGATCTCAGTCCAGGCTGAGGAGCCCATATAGAATAGATCATAATCGATTCAGAAATTGCGATATTTTGCTTTCTCAGTCAGATTTCTCCACAGGTGGGTGTGGGAAACTGGTGCCTGGCACCTTATACAAGATCCAAAACTCTGCGGCTGTTCTGAGAAGTGCCTTCTCTGTTTTTTCTGCATCTCCACCAAGGAGCCTTTCCTACCTGTCTTTCTGTATTCTACATTTGAAATATAGTTAGATTCAGTGATTATTTTATCACTTTAGTATATATATATTATTAAATGTTTTTATTTTGGATTGAGTGAAAGTTTACAGGGCACATCATCAGTTTCACATTCAACCATTCATATAGCATGTTTAATTACACTGATTATGATCCCCTCCATA
>NW_006416516.1:2589-4126 GCF_000296735.1 Chrysochloris asiatica | reverse complement strand
TGCCATTTCTTCCTCAGGATGGTTTTCTAGGCCATATTTTGGTCATTTGCTCAAGTCATCTTGTCTTGTTTGTTGCATTTGAAGCTGTCTTTTGTGGTATTATTATATTTATTTGTTGATTGCATGTTTTTTTGCTTTACCCTGAGTTTTTGTTTTGCTTTGTTTAGCTATATCCATGTTTTAGAAAAACTCCTAAGGGAGTGTTACTCTGTTCACTAGTTTGGTAGCACTGGGACTCTCATCGCTTAGCTCCAGTGGTGTGGCAGCAGATGGAAGTGTGAGTGCAGAGCTCTGCTGTCTGGTTATGTGGAGCAGCTGAGTGTGGCCTACGCAATGTTAGCCATCATCCATCTTCAACCAGTAGTTCAGGAGCAGGTGGTAGAACTTGCATAGTGGGTGAGGCTGCAGATTGATTGACTAATAAGGCCCCTTGTCAAATATGAGTATGTGGTGGACAGGTGCACAAATAGTTGCTATACACACCTCCTACATGATGTGGAGGGATATGAGTGGTGGACCAGCATGATTACAGTTGTATGCCATTGCTCTTTGTCAGGCAGGGGGAGTGGGCAGGGTTGGCGGAGCAAGGAGGAAGGGAGTGGTAGATGGGTGGGTGTGGAGTCACACAGCATAGGCAGATGCATTCATCACCTCTCACTGCCAACCCCTATTTAAACAGTCACATTAGTCTCCTTTAAGGTAAGGATCTAACTACAGAATCAAGAATAGAAGACTTCATGACCTTGGAATCCTTTACAATGTGCAGAGGATTCCTATCAAGAATAAAATGTTGGGAAGAAACATAGGCAGAGGAAGGCTTTGCTCCAACCTTTCAGATCCCATCCCCCAACTCAGAAGCCAGGATACAAGAGATCCCCTGAGATAAAAAGAACAAAGAGATGAAAGCGATAAGAGTAGAGAAGTTGGTAGTATGGACCAAGAGGACTGGACATGAATGAGTTTCATGGACAGAAATTGTGAGAAGCTCAGCAAAGAGTCACAGTAAGAAGCATTCTCATTTGTCTGGAGTTATGTGGGAGTCATTGTCTACAGCAGGGGTAGGTAACCACCTTTTTTCTGCCAAAATTTATAACATCATCTGCAGGGCATACAAAATTGTTGTTGTTGTTAAGTGCTCTTGAGTCGGTTCTGGCTTATAGCAATCCTGTATGGGTTTCCAAGGAGCAGCTGGTGAGTTTGAATTGCCGACCTTGTGGTTCAAACTGACCTTGTGATCTAGTCTTATCCTATCAACTTAAAAATTAGCCTGCAATAATATACAACAAGAGGGAAGCTAATAGAGGAAAGATGAAAGTAGCAGGAGACCCAAGGAGAAATGCATTATATAAAGTGAATAGAGGTAAATATTGTTAATTGTTAGTACATGGAGGGGATTGTGACCAAGTAATGAAGCAAAGTAAATGATTTGCTGAATGTAAAATGGATTATCTGCTCTGTAAACCTTCAGTGAATTTACAATTAAAAAATTGAAAAAAAAATTAGCCTACTACATTTGGTCAAACATTTAACTAACTCA
>NW_006416516.1:0-1599 GCF_000296735.1 Chrysochloris asiatica | reverse complement strand
TTTCTCAGCATACAGATTGAATAAATACAGAGAAAAAATACAACCCTGACACACACCTTTCCTAATTTTTAACCACTCAGTGTTCCCTTGTTCTGTTCGAACAAATGTCTCTTGGTCTATGTACAGGTTACTCATGAGCTCAATTATGTATTCTGGAGAACCCATTCTTCACAATATTATCTGTAGCTTGTCATAATCTACACCAAGGGTAGGGGGGGGACCTTTATTCTGCCAAAATTTATAACATCATTCATAGGCTATAGACTCGTAAAAATTAGCCTGCTACATTTCGTCAAACAATTAATTAATTCACATTAAAATAGGGATTTTAATGGCTGGAGTCTTGGTGTGGCTCTGAGGGTTAATGCCCTGGACTGCAAAGTCAGTTTGAAACACAATGCCAGCGGTTCAAGCTCAACAGTCACTCCTCAGAAACCCATGCAGGGTTGCTAAGGGTCAGAACCAACTTGACGGCACTTAACAGCAACAACAATTTAATGACTGGAGTCCTTCTGTGGCACTGTGGGATAATGCACTGGACTGCAAGGTCAGTTTGAATCACAAGGTTTGTGGTTCAAACTCACCAGCCACTCCTCAGTGACCAAATACAGGGTCTCTATGAGTCAGAACTGACTTGACAGAACTTAACAACAACAACAAAGTAAAAGCTGCCACTGTGGTGGCTGTGGCAAGGCCAGACCAAATGATTTCACAGCCTTCTATGACCCTGGGTCTGGACTTCCACTCCTGATCTACACAGTCAAAAACTTTTGCATAGTCAAAGTACAAATAAGCATCTTTATGGTATTCTCTGCCTTTAGCGAGTATCCATTTGAAATCAGCAATTATATCCATAGCTCCATGTCCTCTTCTGAATCATGATTGAATTTCTGGCAGTTCTCTGTCAATATACAGTTGCCACCATTTTTGAAATTTTAACAAAATTTTACTTGCATATGACATTAATGATACTGTTTAAAGATGTCTGCATTCTGTTTGGCCACTTTTTTTTGAATGGGCATGAATATGAATCTCACAATCAGTTGGCCAGATTTCTTGGTCCATCACTGTATTTGTTGGGTAAAATATTTCAATTTGTTTTCTGTCAATTCCTGGAGCCTTGTTTACACCAATGCCTTCAGTGAAGCTTGGCCTTCTTCCTTCAGTACCATAGATTTTTGGTCAGATGGTACCTCTTGAAATGGCTGAACAGTGATCATTTCTTTTTGGTACAGTAACTCTGTGTATACCTTCCATCTTCTTTTGATGCTTTCTGCACTATTTAATATTTTGCCCACTTGTTATTGGTAACTGCCATGAAGTCAGTTCTTACTCAGCAATCTTGTGTAGGGTTTCTGAGGAGCAGCTACTGGGTTTGAACTGCCAAATTTGTGATTAGCAGTCCAGTGCTAATTTTATAACCCCTCAATAGCATAGTCGTTACGAATAAGGCTACTAACCTCAAGGTCGGCAGTTCGAAACTACCAGCAGTTCCGCTGGAGAAAGATGAGGCTCTCTGCTCCTGTACAGATTTATAGCCTCAGAAACCCTGTGCAGGACCACTATGAGTCGGAACCAACTCCACGATACTTACCACCA
>NW_006416515.1:3970-4589 GCF_000296735.1 Chrysochloris asiatica | reverse complement strand
AGCTTGGTACTGGTACAATGAAAGGTACATAGATCAATGGAACAGTATAGAGAATCCAGAAATCAGTGCATCTACATACAGCCAACTCATCTTCAACAAAATGCCAAAATATATCACATAGGGAGTGGATAGTCTCTTCAACAGATGGTGCTGGCAGAACTGGAAAATGATATGCAAAAGTCTTTACCTCACGCCTTATACAAAAACCAACTCAACATGGATTATGGACCTAAATGTGAATCCCAGAATTATGAAGGTTTATCCCAGAATTATCAATGAAAAATTCGGGACAAATGTGAAGGCACTAATGATGGGAATACATGGACTACAAAACATTTGGAAAACCACACAAACAAAAATAGACAAAATAGATGAGTAGGACATACTAAAAATTAAAAACTTATGTACATCAAAAGACTTCACCAGAATAGTAAAAATGGAACACACAGAATGGGAAAAAATCTTTTGCAATGACATATCAGACAAGGGACTTATTTCCAGAATATACAGGAAACTGCAACACGTCTACAAGAAAAAGACAAATAACCCAATTAAAAAGTGGGCATAGGATATGAACAGACACTTCACTAAGGAAGAGATCAGGGCAGCCAACAAACAT
>NW_006416515.1:3212-3603 GCF_000296735.1 Chrysochloris asiatica | reverse complement strand
TTTCTTTCTTTTATCTTTTTTATTTTTAGCTGGTTTAGCAGGAGTCCCAGCGTGGCTCTGAGTGCTGGGGCGCCATGACAGAGTCTATTGAACTGTAGGGTCGGTGGTTCAAGCTCACCAGTCGCTCCTCGGGAACCCTATCTGGGTCTCCCCCTTTTTTTTTTAGCTGGGTCAGCAGGAGTCCCAGTGTGGCTCTGAGGGCTGGAGTGCCACTACAGAGCCTTTTGAACTGCAGGGTCAGGGGTTCAAGCTCACCAACCACGCCTCAGAAACCCTACACAGGGTTGTTATGGGTCGCAATCAACTCAACAGCACATACCAACCAGGAGAGGAGGACAGAGTGACCAAAAGAGAGTTAGGATATTAAAGAAATACCTACATTAAGCCACAG
>NW_006416515.1:0-701 GCF_000296735.1 Chrysochloris asiatica | reverse complement strand
AAACATTAAAACCATGAGGAAACTTATAAGAAAGAACACAAAAATTTCAAACACAACAAATAAAGACAAACAGAACAAAGAATCAACAACACCACAAAAAAACAAATGTAATGACAGCAATTAATCAATACCTAGCGATAGTTACACTGAATGTAAATGGATAAAATGCACCCATTAAGAGAAGGAGGATGACAGATGGATAAGAAAACAAGAGCCTTCAATATGCTGCCTGCAAGAGACACATCTCATACACCAAGACAAAAATAGATTAAAAGTTAAAGGATGGAAAAAAATATACCAAGCCAATTCCAATAAAAAGCGAGCAGAAGTGGCAGTACTAATTTCGGATAAAATAAACTTTAAGGCAAAAACCAGCATAGTAGATGAGGATGGACATTCTATCATGATTAAAGGGACAATAGAACAAGATGAAATAACTATATTAAATATCTATGCTCTCAATGAAAAAGCACCAAAATTTATAAAACAAACTATTATAGACATGAAGAAAGAAATAGACGAATCTACAATAATAGTGGGTGATTTTAATACTCAACTTTCAAAAATGGATAGAACAACCAGAAAGGAACTCAACAAAGACACAGGAGAACTAAACAACACACTCAGCCAACTGGACCTCATAGATGTGTACAGAGCATTCAATCCAACAACTGCACAATACACATTCTTCTCAAGTGCAC
>NW_006416514.1:0-4090 GCF_000296735.1 Chrysochloris asiatica | reverse complement strand
CTGGAGAAGGATGTCATGCTGGGTAAGGTGGAGGGTCAGAGAAAAAGAGGAAGACCCCTAATGAGATGGATTGGCCAGGCGGCATCATTGATGGACTCAAGTGTGGCAGCGGTAGTGAGGTTGGCCCAGGATTGGACATTATTTCTTTTCTGCTGTGCATGGGGTCGCTATGAGTCAGTTCCGACTCGATGGCACCTGACAACAACAACAACAACAAAAACAAATAGGGTTTCCGAGGAGCGGCTGATGAATTTGAACTGCCCACCTTGTGGTTCAAATGGACCTTGAAAGTCCGCTGCATTATCATACTGCATCAGTAGTTAGCAAATATTTTCTTTTCTTCTCTTCTCTTCTGTAGGTTATCTTGTCATTGTCTGTCTAGATAAAATCCTCTGATGCACAAAAATTTCTAATTTTAATGAAATCCAATTAATCTGTGTTGTCTTTTGTTGTTCGTTTTTTTGGTGGCATCTTTAAGAAACCATTGTCCAAAACTAGATCCTAAAGCCTTACTCCTGTGTTTTCTTTTAGGAGTCTTATGATTTGTATTACTACATTTAGGTCTTGGACCCATTTTGAGTTAACTTTGATGTGTGTTATGAGGTGTGGTTCTAGTTTCATTGTTTTGCATGTGGAGATCCAATTTTCCCAGCAGCCTACCACAATCTTTTTTTTTTTTTTTCCCCACTTTTAAAATTTTATTGTGAATTATGTAATAGTCTACATGGGAGAATACCAGCCCCATTGATTCTCTCCTACTGTGCTTCATTGAAATTATTACAGTTCCTTGCATGCATAGACTAGTCTCTATGGGAAGTCCCTGGGAGCATTGTGGTTACAAGGCGGTTTGCTTATCTCATTGTCAGCAGTTCAAAACTATCAGCTGTTCCATGGGAGAAAGATGAGGCTTTCTGCTCCCATAAAGATTTACAGCCTTGGAAACCCTATACAGGGTCGCTATGAGTCGGAACCGACTCCAGGGCACATAACCACCACCACCATGATTTCCAGACCTACCCATATGGGGGGGCGGGTATTGGAAAGTGGGGGAAGATCGGAGGAGTGCAGAGGAGGTTGTTGTTGTTGTTGTTAAGTGCCTTCGAGTCGGAGCCGACCCATAGCGACCCTGTACAGGGTTTCCGAGGGTGTAAATCCTTACGGGAGTAGAAAGCCTCATCTTTCTCCCGCGGAGCGGCTGGTAGTTTCGAACCACTGACCTTAAGGTTCGCAGCCCGATTCGTAACCACTACGCTACCAGAGCTCCTTGCAGAGGAGGTTGTAGAAGTGGAATTGTTGACTCATTTTAAATTGCCATTTAAAATCTTGAAATCGGATATGTCATTCCAGATAAGTAAACACCAACTAGGAAGAACAGTGGGACAAAATGTGGTGAGGGAGGAGACATGTCAGCTGGAACTTGTGCAAATACCCCATTGTATTGAAAACAGTGGCCTGAGAAACGTACACTGGTGATTTGCAGTGAGAAAGCCCCACTCACTGTGCAAGGCCCACTATGAGCTTCTGTATCACCTTACCAGTGATAGAGAGCTGCCAACACCAACCAAACGTGCCCTGAACTGTATATGTACTCCATGAACAGGTGGTAAGTGCCTAAGAACACAGCAACATCAAATCATCAATTAAATAGAAATGCAGCAATATTTCAATAAAGAAGCAAGATAGAGTGGATCAAACAAGTGACCCAAATAGAAAGCTAGAAGACCTTTCACCAAAAGAATGAACAACTAAAGACAACACAGATTAATTGGATTTCATTAAAATTAGAAATTTTTGTGCATCTGAGGAAGAAATAGTATTGGACCACCTGATGTGGGGTTGAGAATGAAAAGGGTGATATTTTGGTACTTCCAGTGGCTTGAAAGAAAGATCCAGAAAGCTGTAGATAATGAAGAGAAAACAGCTGAAGCTTCAGAAGAATTCAGGAAAATACTGTTAAGAACAAGCTGACAAAATATATGAAAAACTAGGAACCATACAAAAACAGCAAATAGAAATCCAGCAGATTACCCCCTAAGATTTCAGAACCAGATAATACATTAAAAGGACAAAAGAATAGAATTGAACCAGCTAACGACTGAATTAGCTTGAATACGAATGTCTTAGAAGTAATCAGAAAAAAGGAAAAGATATGAATCTGGAGAAAACCTAAGAATTATGTGGAATACCATCAAGAAAAATAATTTATATGTGGAATTCTAGTACAGGAGAGACCAAAAAGCACAGAGAAAATTGTCCAGTTGTTGGCAAAAACTTCCCTAACAGCTTACTGAATCTTCCTTTTTTTAAAGTTATTATTGTGAATTGACTGAAAATTTACAGGGCAGATCATCAGTTTTACATTTAATAAATCATATACTTTGTTTCATTACAATGATTATAATCCTCTCCATGTACCATCAGTTAACAGTATTTCTCGCTATTCATGTTAGCTCTTTTTTTTTTTACACACTCAGGAGTATATAATAATTTAAACAACCAAAGGGCACATTCTTCAAGCCTGCCTCCTGGCCACCAGCTCTCAGTCCCTCCCTTTCTTTACATGAATTTAGAGTTCTCAGCTGCTCCCTCTCTCTATGTCCCCATCTCTGACTCCATCTCTGGTGTCGCTGCTTCTCTAGATAGGGTCCTGCATTCCACTTGTGCTCTTCTCAGTGGTCCTAGGGTCCTCTGTTTCGGGACTGTAAGATTAATTACTTCCCTGTTTTTGTTACAAAACTTCTACCTTTATAATTGTGACTGTTGTGATTAGTCATGATAACAATTACTCACTATTGAATCATCAGATTCTTATCCCCATCTCTTTTCACCAGACCCATCTAGACAAGATGAAAACTATTCAGTGGGGACTGTATCTTCCCCTGCACACTCTTAAACTATACTCCCCCGTGAAAACTTGTAAGCCAGTCACTTCATGAATTTATCACTCCTCATTTTAGGCAGCCAATGCCTAAGTTGCCTTGGTCTATCTACCCTGTATACAGAGGGGATAGCATTGATATTTGATATGAAGACTTCCCTCTCAGTTGGTATTTTGAGCTACTACATCCATATCCATGAGTATAGGTCAAGTTCATAAAATTGTAGCAATTTACCCTTGTTTCTGGTATCAAAAATATGTTTTTTGTTTCTAATCTTCCTGTAGTTGAATTCTGATTTTCAAGCCATCAAGGCTAGGTCAAATGGGTATTTGCAAGTTTGGGCATTCTTGTGCCTCTCCCCTCACTTCATATCAGCTGGATGCTTCACTCTCAGCTCTAGCCCTCTGTGGCTGTGTCCTTGTCCATGGGCTCAGGGTATCCCCATGTCTTACCACGCTTTCAACCAACTAGCCCTTCCTCTTCTCTCTCTCATCTCCAAGTCAAGGGGAATCTATGGAATGCAGTTAAACTCAGCCCATTCCTTCATTGCTGCCTTTCCCCCTTTTCCACTCACCAGTAGACCAGTGTGGTCGCCAACAAGCTGACATGCCTGCTCATGTGTTCCCTTTGAACTTCAGTCTTAGAGGAGGGTTTGACCTGAAGGGACTTGATTGTTTGCCTTGATGGCTTCCTGGAGAACAACTTGCATATTCTTGTAGTAGCCAGCCATGCTGATATTTTGGTTTTGGGTTTATCCTGCTGATCTTTCTTTGAAGATGTATCTTCTGTTGCCCTAGCTGTTCCAGGCTGGTCTGCTTGTCCTTTCTAGTGGGAATGTCCCACCTCAGAAAGTTCTGGATGGGGCTTAGGATTCCACCTAAGATCCTATACTCTGCAAAGGCTCTGCAAGAGGCCTATTTCAATGCGCAAGTTCTAGAACTCCTTTTAGGTATTCCAATCAGTTATAGGCTGAAGACGGGCTTACAGGCTTTCAGTAATCATGTTTCCCGACATTCCTTTCTATCCCACTCAAGTGTCTGTTTTACAGTAGTAATCAAGGGAAACCAATATTCATAAGACAGTCAAGCATCTTAGTATTATTGTCCCTTATCAGACGATGCCTTCATCCCTGCTTTTTCTGTCTTTTTTTAAAAAAAGCTTTTATTTTCAATTGAGCGATAGTTTATATGGGAGAACATCAATTTTGCACT
>NW_006416513.1:2795-4133 GCF_000296735.1 Chrysochloris asiatica | reverse complement strand
CATATTTTCCAACTACTGGTCCTTCCTCTTTCCTCCCAACCTTTGCATTGCAATCACCAGTAATGAGCAGTGTATCTTGATTGCTTGTGTTTGATCGATTTCAGATTGAAGAAGTTGGTAGAATTCTTCTATTTTATCCTCATTGGCTTTAGTAGTTGGTGCATAAATTTGAATAATATGGTATTTACTGGGCTTCCCTGTAGGTGCATAGATATTATCCTATCACATACAGCATTGTATCTCATGACTGATCTGGATATGTTCTTTTTGACGATGAATGCAACACCATTCCTTTTCAATTTGTCATACCCAGCATAGTAAACCATGTGGTTGTTAGATTCAAAATGGCCAATACCAGTCCATTTCAGCTCACTAATGCCTAAAATATCTATGTTGATGCGTTCCATTTCATTTTTGACCACTTCCAATTTTCCCAGATTTATACGTCGTACATTCCATGTTCTGATTTTCAGTGGATGTTTACAGCTGTTTCTCTTCATTTTGAGTTGTGCCCCATCAGCAAATGAAGGTTCTGTGGGCTTTTCTCCCATGAGCTTAACTCCATTCAAGTCATCATGGTCAGCTCTACTTTGAGGAGGCATCTCTTCCCCAGTCGCATTTTGAGTGCCTTCCAACCTGAGGGGTTCATTTTCCGGTGCTGTATCTGACAGTGTTTCTCTGCTATTCATAAGGTTTTCAGTGACTAAAGATTCGGAAGTAGTTTGTCACTCTTTCTTCCTTCTCTGTCTTTGTTTGGAAGCTCATCTGAAACCTGTCCACCATGAGTGACCCTTCTGGTTATTTAAAATACTGGTGGCAACGCTTTCAGAATCACAGCAACTCACAAGCCACCACAGTACGATAGACAGATGAGTAGTGGCCGTTTGGTTTTATGTCGAAACTATCACTTTAAATTTCAAGGAGATCTGTGTGCATGCGTAGTAGAACCCTCCAGGGATGGGGGTGGGGTATCCATTCGCTCAGGTATCCCCTCTAGTTACCAGAATGTAGGTGTGCAGTCAGTGAGAGACCAGTGAACAATGGACAGATACCAAAAAAATGAATGTCTGCACCTGTGTCTCCTCAGTTCTGTCAGGTGTTCGTGGTTGTTCTGATCCTTCCCCCACTTTTTCTCTCCCAAGATGGTGGCTCCAGGAATAGGTGAGCGTCTTGAATTAGAAAGCAATGGATTTCTTGATTCTGCTACAAATTCCCGTAGCTGTAAGCCGTCCAATCTTCTAAATATTCCTTTATATGTGGTTCAGAGTTCTAGCACCATCCCCTGAGCCTGCTTTGCCTGGTATTCTGTGTTGTTGGTGATGGAGCTCCTCACTGTAC
>NW_006416513.1:0-795 GCF_000296735.1 Chrysochloris asiatica | reverse complement strand
CAGTCTAGGAACAGAGGTCCATAGGACCATGAAGGGAGAAAATTGGAGAGCGGGACCCTACCCAGAGAAGCAGTGATGCAAAAGATGGAAGCAGAGACAATGACATGGAGAAATGGAGCAGCTGGGGACTTTAGACCCAGAGAGGGAAAGGGGCTGTGTGCTGATGACAGGGGAGTGGGGGGCAGAATTGCAGGGTATACCTTTTGGTTGTTTGATGATGCATGGAGGGGATTGTAACCATGGCAATGAAAGGATATGATGAATATAAAGCTAATGTTCACCCATTACTATCACATAACTCACAATAAAACATTTTTAAAAAAAAAGATACTATTATCACCCACTTTTTACACTTGAGGAAACTGAGGCACAAAAAGGATAAGCGACCTGCTCAAGGTCACAGAGCTATTAAACAGAAGAACTGGAATTCTAAACCAGATACATAGTTGTTGCTAATGGTTACAGCTCATAGCAACCCTCTGCACAACAGAACGGAACACTGCCCAATCCTGCGCCATCCTCACAACAGCTGGTACACTTGAGCCCATTGCTGCTGCCACTGTGCCAATCCATCTCATTGGGGGTCTTCCTCTTTTTCACTGACCCTCCACTTTACCAAGTATGATGTCCTTCTCCAGGGACTGGTCCCTCCTGATAACATGTCCAAAGTATAAGATAGGAAGTCTGACTTCTAAGGAACATCCTGACTTCTAAGGAACGTTCTGAGTGTACTTCTTCCAACATAGATTTATTTGTTCTTCTGGCAGCCCATGGTCCTTTCAATATCCTTTGCCA
>NW_006416512.1:4000-4549 GCF_000296735.1 Chrysochloris asiatica | reverse complement strand
AAATATGAATCCCAGAATTATGAAGGCCATCAATGAAAAAATAGGGACAAATGTGAGGGCATTAATTCAGGGACTACACAGACTACCAAACATTTAAAAAAATACACAAACAAAAGTAGACAAAATAGATGAGTGGGACATACTAAAAATTAGAAACTTATATGCATCTACAGACTTCACCAGAAGAGTAAAATGGGAACTCACAGAATGGGAAAAAATATTTTGCAATTACACATCAGACAAGGGAATTATTTCTAAAATATATAGGAAACTACAACACCACTGTAAGTAAAAGACGAATAACCCTATTAAAAAATGGGTGCAGGACATGAACAGACACTTCACCAAGGAGGAGATCCAACAAACATAGGATGAATTGTTCACAATCACTAGTCATTAGAGAAATGCAAATCAAAACAACAATGAGATATCATTTCACACCAGCAACAACAGCAAAAATAAAAAAAGTAGAGTACAATAAATGCTGGTGGTGATGTGGAGAGACTGGGAAACTCCTGCATTGCTGGTGGGACTGCAAAATGGTCCAAC
>NW_006416512.1:2649-3218 GCF_000296735.1 Chrysochloris asiatica | reverse complement strand
GCAAGTTGCTCACCCAGGATACATCAAGGCAAGTGGTCGGCTCCCCTCAAAGCAAACCTCCTTCCAAAACTAAGACTCAAAGGAAATATACTCTCTTATTGGTAACCATGTTCGTCACCGATAAGGGGAAATGAGGGAAAATACAGCAATGAAGCAGTGAGCTAAGCCCTACAACGTTCAGTAGACTCCTGTGAACCCTGATGGAGACCTGGTTGGCCAGCAGTATGGCAAGACCTGGGGACTCTTGGGCTCAGAGTTAGTGACATAGCCACAGAGGACTAGAGTGGAGAGTGAAGTATCCAGCTGATTAGAAAAGAGGGCATATGCACAAGAACAACCACAGTTGCAGATAATACCCACTTGACCTAGCTTCAGTGACTGGATGATTAGAGCTCAACTAGAAGAATAAAGAAGAGGAAATAAAAGAGTAATCTGATACAATTTGATGAACTTGACCTACACCTATGGATGCAGTAGCTCAAAAGAGGGACCAAATCTTTACAGCAAGGATCATCCCTACCTCTTCCATATACAGAGTAGACAGGGATGGGCAACTTGGACATTGGCTA
>NW_006416512.1:1872-2549 GCF_000296735.1 Chrysochloris asiatica | reverse complement strand
CTATCCCTATCGCCGCTGGATCTCCCCTCCTCGTGAACCAAAAACTCGTGACAACTATGTAGGGGCCAGACCCCGGCATATACTCTCTTATTGGTAACCATGTTCGTCACCGATAAGGGGAAGTGAGGGAAAAAACAGCAATGAAGCAGTGAGCTAAGCCCTACAACGTTCAGTAGACTCCTCTGAACCCTGATGGAGAACTAGTTGGCCAGCAGTATGGCAAGATGTGGGGACTCCTGGGCCCAGAGTCAGTGACATAGCCACAGAGGACTAGAGTGGAGAGTGAAGTGTCCAGCTGATTAGAAAAGAGGGCATATGTACAAGAACAACCACAGTTGCAGATAATACCCACTTGACCTGGCTTCAGTGACTGGATGATTAGAGCTCAACTAGAAGAATAAAGAAGAGGAAATAAAAGAGTAATCTGATATAATTTGATGAACTTGACCTACACCTATGGATGCAGTAACTCAAAAGAGGGACCAAATCTTTACAGCAAGGATCATCCCCACCTCTTCCATATACAGAGTAGACAGGGATGGGCAACTTGGACATTGGCTAACCAAAATGGGGGGCTTCAAAAGCAAGAAGTGACTGGCTTACAAGCTTTCAAGAGGGAACCTAGATCCAGAGGGTGAGGAGAAATGTAAAATCTCCACTGAGTAGTATCCAATCTG
>NW_006416512.1:0-1490 GCF_000296735.1 Chrysochloris asiatica | reverse complement strand
TTCTCCCATGTAAACTATCACATAATTCACAATAAAATGTTAAATAATTAAAAAATAAATAAAAGAAAGGTGGCAAAATATTTTGACAGATGTGCCCTTTCAACATGATCCTTTTTTTATATACATATAGTATGCTCAGCATAATTTATATCAAGACCAAACAGGCTCAGAAGAAAAAAACAAAAAATAAAGTTTGCAGTCATTTTCATCCAAACCAGCTACAAGGACACAATGATTAATAAACTAGCAGGAGCCTCTAGTTAGATATCTGATCACAGCAGAGTGTCTGGAACAAACCCATATGAAATCATAACACTTCATTTTACATGGCCTCACTCAGGGGTCCTTTTCCATTTGGCAATAACCATGAGAAAACTGATCTAAGCTCTACTGCATGGAGATGAGCTACATTGTTGGAGGTAAGGATGATACATGCTTGCTGATCACCACCTTATTGAACTTAAGCCCTCTGCACACATTATTTGCCTCATCTTCAATACCTCCTTGCATGATGACTATTGTTATACACATTTTATGGGTGAGGAAATCCCAGAAGTCTAAGTGGTATAGAAACAATTCAATTACAGGTCATTTTTGGAAAATAAAAATAAAAATCATACTCTTTGTATATCCCTATGTTGTTTCCTAAATATTTCCTTCTCCACCCCTCCTTGGATGAAACAGAATCTCAAGACAGACGCAACATAGGCAGTGTAAAGGGAAGCATTTGGGACTTAGAAAATGTTCATTATATTTTCATTGCGGCCTTTGGAGACCATCTAAATTCTCCATCTTCATTTCATGAACTTTAAATAAAGTTGTTGTCATTGAGTGCCTTTGAGCTTGCTCCAACTCATAGGAACCCTGAATAGGGTTTCTGAGGAGCAGCTGGTGGTTTGAACAGTCAACCTTGTGGTTAATGATCTGGTGCTTTCCTACAGTACTACACTTTAATAATCAGGAAATAATAAACCATCTCTTCCAGCTTTAGCATTCCAAATTTTCTGAAGAATCAGCATATATATGGATGAATGAAAATGAACAATAATCCACTTAAAGTGATATGAACAAACTTTTCTGTGCAAGCAAGAGGACCTGAAAAAAAATTACTGTACTTGGGTTTCGACAAAAGTATCAAAATTTGACTTACAATGTTAAATAATCCAAATATTTTCCATTCTTGTCTAATTTTAGTCTCAGAAGTAAAGTACTCTATTTAAATCCAAATTGAAACTATCGAAAGATTTCATAGTCAATGTCAGCTACAGGGTCTGACATCAGCAGTCATTTTAAATAGAGAATCCTGAGGTCTAAAAAAAACTCAAACAATTCTGAATTCTTCATATTTTGAATAAGCTCCCTTTCATTAAAATGATATAACTCCTCAGTTTAGTATTAATAAAATGTGTAACAGAAGCTGAGGTCCTTGAGCCCATGATGATTTAGATAATGTGACCATATACCTTCAATTTCACAGCTTGAGGAAAAAA
>NW_006416511.1:4597-5453 GCF_000296735.1 Chrysochloris asiatica | reverse complement strand
GTTATATAAAATGGGGGAGAGGAGGCTATAGAGGTATGAAATGGCTGGCTTACAAGTTTTCAAAAGAGAGTTTAGTTTCAGAGCAAATGGGAGAAGGTGGAATCCCCACAGAATAGTTTCATCTTGTCTAGATGGAGCTGGTGAAAAGATTATTGTTGTTGTTGTTTTTAAGTGCTGTCGAGTCGGTTCTGACCCATAGCAACCCTTTATAGGGTTTCCAAGGAGCGGCTGGTGAGCTTGAACCACCGACCTTGCAATTCAAATGGCTTTGCAATCTGGTGCATTAACCAACAGCGCCAAACCAGGACTCCAATGAAAGGATTAGGGGATAGGATTTTTTTGATTCAATAGTGAGTAATTGTTATCATGACTAATTGCAATTGTCACAACTATGCAGGTAGGAGTTATGTAACAAAAAGGAGGGAGTAGTCAATCTTGTATTCCAGGAACAGAGTACCCTAGGAGCATCAAGGGAGAAGAGCGTATGAGTGTAATGTGACACCCTAGCAGAGAAACAGTGACACCAGAGATGGAGGCAGAGGTGATGGCATGGAGAGATAGAGTAGCTGAGGACTCTAGAATCAGGGCAAGAGAAAGGCTGTGTGCTGGCAGACAGGAGACAGGCTTGCAGAATGTGCCCTTTAGTTGTTTAAGTGATTGTATATTTCTGTATGTTTTTGTGTATATCAATGGAGAAAGGAGTAGGAATAGAGGCAAACGTTGTTGGCTAATGGAGTATGGAGGGGATTATAATCATTGCAATGAAGCAAAATGTGGTTGGTTGAGTGCAAAACTGACTTTCTGTAGTGCAAATTATCACTTAATTCATATTAAAATCTTAATGTGTGTATATATA
>NW_006416511.1:0-567 GCF_000296735.1 Chrysochloris asiatica | reverse complement strand
AACAAGTTACTTAAAGATTTTATATGTTCCTTCACTGTGGAAAGTTGCCACAAACCCCTGATCTCTTTAACTGGGTAAATTCACTCATAAGCCAAATCATATCTCCAGACTTTTAAGTCAAAGAAATAACAGTATTTTCTTTCTTTTACTTGACCTCTAACTCCTCCCTGCCTCCCAGTGATAGCATGTGTCTTCTCTATATTTACTCCCTACAAGATCAGACATGCTTTTAGGCATATGAAGTAACCTGAAGTGTTTTGTTTTCAAAGACTATTAAAAGAGACAGCAATAGTTCAGTGTCCTCAAAATTCTGACCAGTGGTCTGACATCATAGCTATTTCCAAGAACTATTTCAACATTTAACTAATTTTTTTTTCATATTGCATCATGTTGAAATAAATACATTATCTCAATAATTACTATCTTCAACAACCTAAAATTAAGTATAGTATCATAACAATGTGGTATAATGAGAAAAAAAATCTCTTCTTTAAAAGTTAAAGAATAAAGAGTTGAAGGATACTGGTGCTAGGAAGATTATACCATAAAAATGAAAAAGAAAAAAAA
>NW_006416510.1:3239-4195 GCF_000296735.1 Chrysochloris asiatica | reverse complement strand
ATCTTTTCTTTATTTGTCATGATGTTATTTACTGGTCCAGTGGTGAGGATTTTTGTTTTTTTACATTGAGGTGCAACCTATAACCAAAGATTGTGGTCTTTGATCTTCATCAGTAAATACTGTTAGGTCCTCTTCCTTTTCAGCAGGCAAGGTTGCATCATCTGCATACCACAGGTAGTTAATGAGTTTTCCTCCAATCCTGTTGCCAAGTTCTTCTTTATATAATGCAGTTCTTTAGATTATTTGCTCAGTGTACAGATTGAATAAGTATGGTGACAGAATACAATCCTGGAGCATACCTTTTCTAATTTTAAACCATTCTATTTTCCTTGTTATGTTCGAACTGTTACCGCACTCTGAAGGAGTTGCCAACACCACGCCCGGTTATAACAAAGGGAGGATTTTATTGTGATGACACGTGACTCAGAAAATTCTTATTCAGAGACTGAGACCCATTCCTAGGGAGGACCTTATCTATATAGTGTCTGGGTCCTTGGGGCGTTACAGGGTGGGCGATGGGAGGTGTGTAAGATGGGTATTTGCTACTATAAATATACAGCGGGGAAGGAGCCCTGAGTAGGCAGGTGGGCAGTTTACAGAAGTGGAAGCAAGTAAGCTTTAACCTTGGAGGCTTTGTTATTTCCAAGAGGTAAGTCTGCAACAGGAGGAGGTTAGCTGTGATAAACACATGGGGCTGAGGAGATCTGTTGTTCAGCTCCTGGAATGTGGACTCTGTCCTTGGAATGAGATATGTACTCTGGGAGCTGGGGCCCATTACCTGCCTCAGAACAACTGCCTCTTGGTCTATGTACAGATTCTTCATGAACACAATTATGTGTTACGGAGTAATACTCATTCTCTGCAATGTCCATAGCTTGTCATGATCCAGACAATCGAAAGCCTTTGCGTAGTCAATAAAGCACAGGTAAACATCTTTCTGATATTCTCTGCTTTCA
>NW_006416510.1:0-1604 GCF_000296735.1 Chrysochloris asiatica | reverse complement strand
GGGCAGACTTGTAGGGTATACCCTTTGGTTGGTTGATGATGCATGGAGGAGATTGTAACCATAGCAATGAAATGATTTAAAAAAAAAAAAAGTATTTGCAATGAATAAGTCATTATTCTTAAAAATTTGTATCATACAATCTCCAATATCGTTTCTATCACCAAGGCCATTTTTTTTTCCAACTACTGATCCTTCCTCTTTGTTTCCAACCTATGCATTCCAATCACTAGTAATTATTAATACATCTTGATTGCATGTTTGATCCATTTCAGACTGAAGAAGTAAGTAGAATTCTTCAATTTCATCAGCAGCAGCTTTAATGGTTAGTGAATAAATTTGAATACTGGTGGTATTAACTGGTAGTCTTTGCAGGTGTATAGATAGCATCCTATTACACACAGCATTATGCTTCAAGATTTATAGTGAAATGTTCTTTTTGATTATGAATGGTAAGGCATTCCTCTTTAATTTATCATTCCCAGGATAGTAAGCCATGTGATTCAACCATGTGTCAGATTCAAAGTGGCCAATACTAGTCCATTTCTGCTTACTAGTGCATTGTTGTTGTTGTTATATGTCATGGAGTCAGTTCTGACTCAC
Organism: Chrysochloris asiatica; assembly: GCF_000296735.1. Lineage (NCBI taxonomy): Eukaryota > Metazoa > Chordata > Mammalia > Afrosoricida > Chrysochloridae > Chrysochloris > Chrysochloris asiatica. Next base: position 1,004 of record NW_006416510.1, on the reverse strand, counting down.
AGTGACTCTGCATAGGGTTTCCGAGGTTGTAAATCTTTATGGGAGCAGAAAGCTATTGCGTAGGATACTGATTTTTATGTGTTCCATTCATTTTTGAGAAGTTCCAATTTTCCTAGATTCATACTTTGTTCATTCCATGTTCCAATTATTAACAGATGTTTACAGTTGTTTCTCCTCATTTTCAGTTGTGCCTATCAGCAAATGAAGGTCCCAAAAGCTTTAGTTAACTCACATCATCACGGTCAACTCTGCCTTGAGAAGGCAGCTCTTTGCCAGTCTTATTTTATGTACCTTCCAACCTGAGAGGCTCATCTCCCAGCACTCATCTTACAATATTCTGGTGATATTCATCGTGTTTCAATGTTTGAATGTTCTCGGACAGCAGCCCGCTGCTATTCACAAGGTTTTCAGTGGTGGTGTACCCTGCTGGTGTGTAATACACTGATGGCGTAGCCTCCAACATCACAGCAACACACAAATCCCACAGTAAGACAAAATGAGAGATGCATGCTTGATAGTGACCCGATGGAAGCCTAAAATCCAACAATGCAATTGTTAAGTATTGTGGAGTTGGTTCTGATTCAAGGGTTTCTGAGGAGCCATTAACCTTGTGGTTAGCATTAATCTTGTGGTTAGCAGTCCAGTCCTTATCCTCTAGAAGCCATGAGTATTTGATTCATTAATGCTTATCTCCTCCTGCTGTCCCATACATTAAAATCATCCAGAAGCATAAAAAAAAAAAAAAAAAATCCTGTTGCGAACAATCAAAAACATTTGGGACCAAAAGGGCAGCATTCGCTCAAAAATAAAGTTTAGATGGTAGACTAGAGCAAGAAAGAAAAACGAATTAAAAAAGGAGAACTCAGGGAGGACATAGGAAAAGTACTGTTACACTGAGGGAATTACAACTAATATCACGGAAAAAAACGTGTATTAATTGTTGGATAGGAAACTCATAGTCTATAAACATTCACCTAAACCACAAACGAATGATTTAAAAAAAA
>NW_006416509.1:0-4182 GCF_000296735.1 Chrysochloris asiatica | reverse complement strand
TCACTAGCCACTCCTCAGAAACCCTACACAGGATAGCTATGGGTTGGAACCGACTCGATGGTACTTAACAACACAGATTCATCCACCACTCCCTGTCGGTTTGTCGTACTGTGGTGGCTTCTGTGTTGCTGTGATTGTTGTTGTTGTTGTTGTTATGTGCTGTGGAGTCGGTTCTGACTCATAGTGACCCTGTGCAGGGTTTCCGAGGCTGTAAATCTTTACAGGAGCAGAAAGCCTCCTCTTTCTCCCGCGAAACAGCTGGTAGTTTCGAACTTCTGACCTTGCGGTTCGCAGCCCGATTCATAACCATTACGCTACTGTTGCTGTGATGCTGAGAGTTATATCCGTGGTATTTTTAATATCAGCAGGGTCACAGATATTGGCGTGAACTTGCAGACTAAGACACATAGGAAAAAGGAGAGACATTACTTCTGAATGGTTAGCCACTGAACACCTTATGAATAGCAGTTGTTAGTTAGAATGTTGGAAGATGAAACCATTATGAATAGAGTAGATCATGGGCTGCCAAAAAAAAAACAAAAAACAAATCTGTGTTGGGAGAAACACAGCCAGATGTTCCTTAGAAGCCAGGCTTCATTTCTTATACTTCGGACATGTTATCAGGAGGGACTAGTCCCTGGAGAAGGACATCATGCTTGGTAAAGTGGAGGGTCAGCGAAAAGGAAGAAGACTCCAACAAGATGGATTGGCTCAGTGGCAGCAGCAATGGGCTCAAACATAACAATAGTGAGGATGACGCAGGACGGGGCAGTGTTTCCTTCTGTTGTTCATAGGGTCACTATGAGTCAGAACTGACTTGATGGCGCCTAACAACAACACAGATTTATGACTTCTGTTGAAAAGTGGGACATCTTCCGTGACTGGGACAAATACGACTCTCATTGGAGGCTCAGCAGCTGCTGACCCACTGAAGCGGGCCCCTAATCTTTTGGATTTCCATGTTCCCCTTGATGCCCCACTGCCCACTCATGTGAAGCTAATGGCCAATGCTATTGATATTGATCACTGTATTTGCCAAATTTGTTCTTTTTGTAGGATTCATAAGAAGATAAAGTATTTCTTTAACCCATTTCATTTTTATTATTAGTAAAAGAGGAGTTCAATTGTGGAAGGATTGTGTAATTTAATAAAATCAAGAGAGAATTTATTTCTTTGTGGAAAAACTACATTCACTCTCTTGTTAATATTAACTATCTAGTCCCCAGATGAGTCCTGCAATGCTGAACTTCTAACTTCAAGGTCACTGGTTCTAACCTACCAGCCGCTCCTTGGAAACCCTATACAGGATCGCTGTGAGCCAGAATTGACTTACGGCACTTCACAACAACCAAGTCCTCAGATAACCCAAGAATCTAGGCTACATGAATCAGAACATAATATCAGGATTGGAGGAAGGCTCATTAACAAACCGAGATATGCCGATGGCACGAGCTTGCTTGCTGAAAGTGAAAATAATTTGAAGTATTTACAGATGAAAGTATGTATTACACCTGAACGTAAAGAAAAATGAAAACCCTTAAAGTGGAACAAGGAATTACATCATGATAAATGGTAAAGAAATTCAAGTTGTCAAGGGTTTCATTCTTCTTGGATCCATAATCAATGACATTGAAAACAGCAATCAAGATGAACTGCATTATGGAAATCTGCTGCAAAAAGACCTCTTTAAAGTGTTATAAAGACAAGATGTCATTGTGATGACTAAGGTAGGCCTGAGGAAGCCTCATGTCCATGTGGAAACTGAATAACGACAAAAGAAGACTTTACTTATTCATTCATTCATTCATTCATGTGGTATTGGTGAAGAATATTGACTATATCATCTGGTGTGGCGCTGTGCGTTAATGCACTAGGCTGCAAAGCCGTTTGAACTGCAAGGTTGGTAGTTCAAGCTCACCAGCTGCTCCTTGGAAACTCTATACAGGTCATAACTGACTCGATGGTACTTCACAACAACAACAACAACCAGAAGAATGAGCTAATATGTTTTAGAGGAAACCAGCCACAATGCTTCTCAGAAACATGGACGGGACCAATTATTAGGGAAAAACATTGTGCTTGATTAAGTAGAGAGTCAATACAAAAGAGGAAAACCCTCAATGAGATGGATGGACACAATGGTGCAACACTAGGCTCGAACTAATGGAGCAATGATGATGAGGCTGGCCCAGGACAAGGCAGTGTTTCATTCTGCTGTACATTGGGTTACTGTGAGTTGGAGCCAAGTAGACAGCACCAAACAATAACAACAAAAATACACAATACCTTTAGTAATTTGAATTTCAACATCTGTTCTGGGACCTTAAGCCATTTAGAAATCTGTGTAGGTCCTCAATAGTAAAAGGAGGGGAAAGAAGGAGAAATCATTCTGGTCCTTTGTAGAATCATTTCTTATTTTCTCACCTCCCACTTTAAACATCTTCAGAGTCTGCACTTGTCATCTTGCAACATGATTCTAATGAAGGAATGTCATCTTGCAACATTCCTAATGAAGCGGTGATTAAAGAGCTAACCCCCAAGCACTGGTTCCAACTTATAGTCACCCTATGCACAAGCATGGTGACAAATTCTTTGGTACTCCTCTCTTCCAGAGGCAGGCTCTCTGTTCCCTTCATAAATGCATAAATCAGGGTTCAGCAGTCTGCAGTTTGAGGGTGAGGTACAGGGAATCTGGTCAGTTCCCTGGCATTATGTCCTGTGAGTTTAGAAGAGATTTCATGTTATTAAATGGTTGTGAACTTACCTGTGAGAAGCAGAAGTCAACAGAGCTATCTTGTTTTTCCAGGTCCTGCAAATTTCCCAACTTTGACCAGGTGCAATTCTAGCACTTTGGCTGTCATAGTGGAAAATGTTTGCGCTTTCCTTCACTGACAGGTTTCTAGATTCCACAACTTTTTAGGTGGGGGTCGACAGTCCCTGGTGGCACACCAGTTAAGCACAGAAGCAGAGAAAGATCTGGAAATCTGTTCCCACTGTAGAAGACTGCATAGGGCAGTTCTACTATGTATGTCTTATGGGGTCGCCATGAACCAGAATTGACTGGATGGCACCCAACAACAACAACATGACATCTATAGGCCCAGCAGGATGTGGCAGGTAAGAGCTTTTGTCATTACCATGAGTTTGGGGTGAAAATAGGAGTTCAGACTGCCAAAGACTTCCAGGATTTGAGAGGTCAGGATCCTGGAAAAAGGAAAGATGGAAACACTTGATGCTACTTCTCCTTTTGTTGTTGTTGTTGTTGTTGTTGTTTTCAGGTACGATGGAGTTGGTTCCAACTCATAGTGACCCTATGCACAAGCGAATGAAACACTCCTTGGTATTGCATCATCTTCACAATTGTTGTGTTTGCACCCATTGTGGTAGACATGGTGTCAATCCAGTCCCCTCGTGTTGTTGTTAAGTGCTGTTGAGTCATTTCCAACCCATAGCTGCCCTCTTTAGGGTTTCCGAGCAGCAGCTGGTGAGTTGGAACCACCAACCTTGCAGTTCAAACAGACCTTACAGTCCAGTGCTTATCCTCCAGCGCCATGCCAGGACTCCAGATTCACCTCATGGTACTTGATAAATCCAGCACTGAGTTGGGCAAGAGCTGGTAATTACAATAACAACAAAATGACTTTTTTTTGGAAAAAAAATTAAAGCATGACTTTTGGCAGTCTCATGGTGCTAGAAAGACAAAAATTGATCTTCAAAAACAGCCAGGATGTTGCCTAAGTACTCAAAAGTATGATTAAAGAGCTAACCCCCAAGCACTGAAAAGTCACCTAAGAACAGACAAGCTCTTACAGAATCTTAAACCTATCCTCAAATGCTCACAGTCCCTTACTGGCCCAAGACATTTTGTCCTTACCTGGTATTCAGAAAAACCTTAAATCCTCACTAGTGGAATATAGCATCATTCAGAGCTCTCCAATTTGTCATAAAAAAGATCTTGCGTTCAATCAGAGTCCTGGTGTGGCATTATAAGATAAGCACTGGTTCACCAGGTTGGTTTGAACCACCAGCTCGGCAGTTCAAACTCACCAGCCACTCCTTGGAAACCCTATACACTGTTGCTGTGTGTCAGAACTGACTTGATAACACTTAACAATAACCAACAATATATTGTTGGCTGTTGTGAAGTGTGTCTAGTGGGTTCCAACTCATAGAGACCCTATA
>NW_006416508.1:4690-5292 GCF_000296735.1 Chrysochloris asiatica | reverse complement strand
ATAAAGCCAAATATTACAACAAAATGTGTAAAGATCTGGAATCAGAAAACCAAAAAGGAAGAACATGCTCAGCATTTCTCAAGCTGGGGGAACTGGAGAAAAAAATCAAGCCTCGACTTTTGTTATTGAAAGATTCACTGGTCAAATTATAGAATGATGCAGAAAGTATCAAGAGAAGATGGAAGTAATACACAGAATCACTGTACCAAAAGGAAATGGTTAATGTTCAGTCATTTCAAGAGGTAGTATATGATCAAAAGCCAATGATACTGAAGGAGGAAGTCCAAGATGCATTGAAGTAATTGGCAAAGAACAAGGCACCAGGAATGGATGGAATAAAAATTTAAATATCTGCCAAGAAATTTGGAAGATAACTATCTGGCCAACTGATTGGAAGAGATCCATATTTGTGCCTATTCCAAAGAGAGGTGATCCAATGGAATACAGAAATCATTGGACAATCTCTTTGATAGCTCATGTGAGTAAAGTTTTGCTAAAGGTAATACAGAAACTGCTACAATCATACATTGACAGAGAACTTCCAAAGGTTCAAGTTGGATTCAGAAGAGGCCATGGAATGAGGGGTATCATGACTGATGTCC
>NW_006416508.1:3607-4197 GCF_000296735.1 Chrysochloris asiatica | reverse complement strand
TTTTAAAGTGTTGAAGAGCAAAAATGTCAGCTTGAGGACTAAGGTGCACCTGACCCAAGCCATGGTATTTTCAATAACCTCATATGCATGCAAAACCTGGGGAGTGAATAAGAAGACCATAGAAGAATTGATGCTTTTGAGTTATGGTGCTGGTGGAGAATATTGAAAATGCCATGGGCTGCCAAAAAAACAATAGATCTGTTTTGGAAAAAGTGTAGCCAGAGTGGTCCTTGGAGGCCAAGATGGCCAAACTTCGTCTCTACTACTTCAGACATATTTTCAGGAGGGACCATTGCTGGAAAAGGATATCATGTTTGGTAAGGTGAAGGGTCAGAGAAAAAGAGGGAGACCCCCCAACAAGATGGATTGGCCAAATAACAACATCAATAGACTCAAGCGTGCAACAGTAGTGAGATTGGCCCAGGATCAGGCAATGTTTCTTTCTACTGTGCATAATGTTGCTTTGGGTCGGTACCAACTCGATGGCACCTGACGACAACAAATGGCTAGTGATCGTGAACATTTCTTCATATGTTTGTTGGCTGCCTGAATCTTCTCCTTGGTGAAGTGTCTGTTCATGTCCTGTGCCC
>NW_006416508.1:0-722 GCF_000296735.1 Chrysochloris asiatica | reverse complement strand
ATTTTTGTTTTCTTTACATTGAGGTGCAACCCATAGTGAAGGCTGTGACCATTGATTTTAAAGGAAAGCAATTTTAGTCCTCTTCGTTTTCAGTAAGCAAGGTTGTATCATCTACATATTGCAGGCTGTTAATGGGTCTTCCTCGAATCCTGATGAAATATTTTTCTTCATATAATCAAGCTTCTAAGATTACTTTCTCAGCATACAGATTGAATAAATTTGGTGAAATAATACAATGCTGGCACACAGCTTTCCTGATTTTAAACCAATCAGTGTCCCCTTATTCTGTTCGAATGGCTTCCTCTTTTTCTATGTACAGGTTCCTCATGAACAAAATAAAATTGTATGGAATACCCATTTATTGAATTTTTTTCCCATAGCTTGTAATAATATTTTTTTTCCCATAGCTCCACACAGTCAAAAGCCTTTGCATAGTCAGTAAAGGCCAGGCAAACATCTTTCTGGTAATCTCTGCTTTCATCCAAAATCCATCTGATATGAGCAATGATATCCCTCATTCTATGTCCTTTTCTAAATCCAGCTTGAATTTATGACAGCTCCTTATCAATGTACTCATGCATCTGTTTTTTATTTATCTTTACCAAAATTTCATGTGTGTGATATTAATGATATTGTCCAATGATATGCACATTCTGTGAGAGTACCACTCTTTGGAATGGTCACACATGTGGATCTTTTCCAGTCAGCTGGCCAAGTGTCTT
>NW_006416507.1:674-4180 GCF_000296735.1 Chrysochloris asiatica | reverse complement strand
TGACATCCATTTTGACCTTTTCCTTCTTTCTTGTCTTCTTAATGACTTTTTGCTCTCTTCATGTATGATGTTATTGATGTCATCCCACAACTCTTCTGGTTTTTGGTCTTTAGTGTTTAATGTATCAAATCTGTTATTCAGATGATCTCTAAATTCAGGTGGGATAAATTCAAGGTCATATTTTGTTCATGTGGACTTGTTTTCATTTTCTTCAGTTTGAATTTGCATATCAGTAATTGATGGTCTGTTCCACAATCAGCCCCTGGCCTTGTTTTCATTGATGATATGGAGATTTTCTATCTTCTCTTTTCACAGTTGTAGTCAATTTGATTTCTATGTGTTCCATCTGGCGATGTCCATGTGTATAGTCATCTGTTCTGCTTTATAAAGAAGGTATTTGAAATAAACAAATCATTTGTTTTGCAGAATTCTATCATGCATTCTCCAGCATCATTTCTATCACCAAGTCCAAATTTTCCAACTATTAGTTCTTCCTCTTTGCTCCCAACCTTTGCATTCCAATCACCAGTAATGAGTAATACATCTTGATTGCATGTTGGATCCATTTCAGATTGAAGAAGTTGGTAAAATTTTTCTATTTCATCTTCACTGGCTTTAGTGGTTGGTGCATAAATTTGAATAATAGTGGTATTAACTGAGCTTCCCTGTAGGCACATGGATATTATCTTATCACTTATAGCATTGTACCTCATGACTGATCTGGATATGTTCTTTTTGACGATGAATGCAACACTATTAACTACAGTAAAAGGATATAACACTGGCACACATGTTTCCTGATTTTAAACCATTCAGTATCCCCTTGTTATGTTTGAATGATTGCCTCTTGGTACAGGTTCCTCATGAGCACATTGAATTACTCTGGAATACCCCTTCTTTGCAATGATATCCATAGTTCGCTATGTTCTACACAGTCAAATGCTTCTGCATAGTTAATAAGTCACAGGTAAATAACTTCCAGTATCCTCTGATTTTAGCCAAGATCTATCTGATGTCAGCAATGATATCCCTCATTTAACATCTTCTTCAGAATACAGCTTGAATTTTGGTTTTAAGGTCATAGAAGGTAAAGGAGAGTTTGCTAATTTAAAGAAGTTTTCAGCAGAAGCATTTCTGAGTACATTTGGTCAAACATTTGGTCAAAGATTTGAATAAAGTGAACTAATCAATCAGGTAACTAGAAGAAGAGTTTTTGGACAGTAGCAACAAAAAATACACAAACCCAGAGAAAAAATGTGCTGAGTGATAGAAAGTCCAGGTGTGCAGATAAAACAGCAGAATGAGTGAGGGACAGAATAGGAAACGAAGTAGTAGCACTAGTCATATAAGACTGCATACGCTTTTTCAGTAGTTCACCCCCTTAGTGTAATGGCTACATTTAAAGTGCTCAGTAAATTAATAAATGAATAAATTAAGATATGATTAGAAACAAACTTAGGTTTACCGCATCCTAAATGATTTTCTGAAGAGCCCTGTTGGTATAGTGGTTAACAGCATGCTGCTCATTAAAAGACCAGCAGTTTAAATGAACCAGCCAGTTTGCAGGAAAAAACCTTTCACTCTGCTCCCATAAAAACTGTTGCTGTTCTTCTTCTTCTTAAGTACCGTTGAGTGATGTCTGACTCATACTGACCTTGCATAGGATTTCTGAGGAGCGGCTGGTGGGTTTGAACCTTCGACCTTATGGTTAGCAGTCCAGTTCTTATCTTTCAATGCTGTCAATCTGCTTCCACAAAAATTACAATCTAGGAAACACTATGGGGCAGTTCTATTTTCTCTTATGTGGTCACTATGTGTCTGAATCAACTCAACAACACACAACAACAACAAAGACCTTTCTAGACTATTTATCTTTGCCTACCACCTTCAGGGGGATTGGGACATGTTTATTCTAACCTTGAAACAAAGCCTGTGTTATGACTGGGCCTGCCCTAGGGGAAAATGTTTAACAGTCTGCAAGCTCTCAAAGTCTAAATGTAAGTCCTGAAAATTGGCCAAATTAGTGTTGAATCCTGTCCTTGATTGGACTTCTTTTATGCTATAGATTTTATCCAAACCTCATCCCTTCTTCTGTACTCCCCAGCCCTGGAAATGTCTCCCAAGATGACAGACTGACTGTCCCTTTCTCAGGGATTTGACAGGAAATAGGACGTGCTGCTTACATTTGTGACCAGGGGAGATATCCTGATCCTAAACGCCCCCATTTCCTGGTTCTGGCAAATCACTTTACTTCTGTGAGCAAGAGCCCCTCATGACCTGTCCCACGGCCTGTCCTACCTCATGACCTGATTTGACCTTAAAAATTAAAATCTCTATAGTAGTTAGGATTGTATATAGCTACATGTAAACCCAAATAACAGTGAATTATTTAAGATATGAGTATTTTTGGTCTCACATCGCAAAATGCCAACAAGTATATAGTCTGTGACTGATAAGGGATGTACTCTTCAGTCATATGCTTGTGATATACTGATGGTGCTGCAGCAAACATATTTGCATTAATGATTGGAAGAAAGAAAAGGAAAAAGGGAAAATAGGCTTTCCAAAGCACATAAAACTTATCCAGGGATTATGTCACATGACCACTTCAATCTGCAGGTTTGCTGAGAAATGCAGTTTTATAGCTGTGTACAATGCTGGGGTTCTACTGGTAAGGATTTTTGTTGCTGTTTTTATGTGCTGTGGAGTTGGTTCTGACCCATAGCGACCCTGTATAAGGTTTCTGATGCTGTAAATCTTTACGGGAGCAGAAAGCCTCATCTTTCTCCCACGGAACAGCTGGTAGTTCCGAACTGCTGACCCTGAGGTTAGCAGCCCAATTCGTAACAACTAAGCTACCAGAGCTCCATACTGGTAAGGATTAAGGGAGAATAAATATTGCCCAGACCACAAACAACCTCCTACAATCCACCCTTTTGAGCTACTCATCACCCATAAATACCCTTCTTCATATTCATATTCGTATTCACATACACTCACCCTTTCACTGAGAGATGCAAAGGACTGCTGGGTAATGTGTTCCTCTCTCTCAAGTCTGGTAGTGGTCCTTTTGGTCCAGAGCTCCAAAAACCAAAAGATAGTCTGCCTTTTGCCTGTCCATATGCAATAGCAAAAGAGGAAAATGCTATAATAAAAATTCCCATTGAGAAAAGAGGATAATAATGAGAAACATATAGCAGTCATTGACCCATTATTGTTGTTAGGTGCTGCCAAGTTGGTTCTATGCACAACAGAATGAAACATGGCCCCTGCTGTGCCACCCTCACAATAGTTATGCTTAAACCCATTGCTGCTGCCACTGTGCCAATCCATCTGATTAGGGTCTTCTTCTTTATTGACCCTACACTTTACCAAGCATGGTGTCCTTCTCCAGTGACTGTTGTTGTTGTTAAGTGCCTTCTAGTCTGTTGCAACTCACAGTGACCATGTGTAGGGTTTCCAAGGAGTGGCTGTTGAGGTTGAACCACTGACCTTGCAGTCTAACC
>NW_006416507.1:0-564 GCF_000296735.1 Chrysochloris asiatica | reverse complement strand
AACACATTTGCCCATAGCAATGATCAAATACTGTTGAAAACACTGTTTGGGCCATGCACTAAATTCCTTGGGTACCCAATCTGGCCAATTTTGCTTCATGCCCTGGAAAGAAAAAATCCCTCTTATCATTGTTTCCAATTGTTCTTTCATGTGGAAGACTTTTCCATGTCAATTATTATCCCAAGTTTCATCTCAAAAGATTATCTGAGACAATTACTTTCCTTTAATGCTCAGCCTTGGAAGCCCACCTCTTTTTAGTTTGGATTTGAAGACATTCAATTTTTTTTAGAAATTTAAGAGTTACAGGATGTCACAGATCAGGTTGGGCCTATGACAATATGCTTGTTTCAAAATATAGTTGACTTTGATTCTTATTGCTTCCAGTCAATTCCATGCCCAAGTAACCACAGCCAAGATCCTCTCTAGATAGTCTTTATTGTTGTTGTTGTAAGGTGCCATCAAGTTGGTATGGACCCATAGCAGCCTTATACACAGCAGAATGAAACACTGCCCAATCTTGGGCCAACCTCACTATTGTTGCCACACTTGAGTCCATCAATGCTG
>NW_006416506.1:2293-3166 GCF_000296735.1 Chrysochloris asiatica | reverse complement strand
TTTTTCCGTTTCTTGAATAGTATTTATTTTGTTGTTGTTATTATAAGTATTCTTTGTTAATAAGATTTTGGGTTAATGTGCCAGATTGCAGAGCCATTTGAACTGCAAGGTCAGCAGTTCAAGCTCACCAGTCACTCCTCGGAAACCCTATATAAGGTCGCTATGGGTCAGAACTGACTCGATGGCACTTAACAAATTATAATAACAGCTTGCAGATGGGCTCTACTCTTAGTCCATCCAATTCACATATTTTATTTTTAAAAAGTAACGTCTGATATGTAAGAACTCCTATAAAAATTTTAAAATTTTAATGCTTATCTGATTAGCATGATAATCTCTAGAGTTGTCTCCGTGTGACAGATACCATCAACAAAGCAGTAAACTTGAGGTATGTCTACAATATATATGCCTCAGCAGCAATAAAGCTGGGCTGCTATGTTATTATGATGCAATATTTTTTAATTGGACTAATAAAAGATGATATAACTAAAAGAAAAAAAAAATACTACAAAGCATCTATTCAGATCACAATGCTATACAATTAGAATCTACAATAGGAAGATCAAGGGGGTAAAATCAAATACATGGAAATTTAACAACACCCTGTGTAAAAGCTATGTGGTAATAATAGAGCAAACAAAAAAATTCCTTCCTTGAATCAAATGAGAATGAAAACACAACTTGCCAAATCCTTTGGGACACAGCAAAAGCAGTGCTCAAAAGGCAATTTACAACAATAAATGCACACATCCAGAAAGAAGAAAGAACTAATATCAACACTTTAACCAAACATCTTCAACAATTAGAAAAAGAGCAGCAGAGTAAGCTTGCTGCTACCAGAAGAAAATAATAAAGGTTAGAGCAGAAATAAAT
>NW_006416506.1:0-838 GCF_000296735.1 Chrysochloris asiatica | reverse complement strand
ATACCTAAAAGGGGTTCTAGAACTTGCCCAGTGAAATAGGCCTCTTGCAAAGCCTTTACAGAGTATAGGACCTTAGGTGGAATCCTGAGTCCCATACAGAACCTTATGAGGTGGGACATTCCCACTAGAAAGGACAAGCAGAGCAGCCTGGAACAGCTACAGTGACAGAAGTTACATCTTCAAAGAAAGATCATCAGGAAAAACCCAAAACAAAAATTTCAGCATGACTGGCTACTACAAGAATAAACAAGCTGTTTGCCAGGAAGCCATTAAGGCAAGCAATCAAGTTCCTACCGGAAAAGTTCCCCTTTAAGACTAAAATTCAATGGGAACACACAAACAAGCATGTAAGCTTGCTGGCGACCATATTGGTCTACTGGTGAGTGGAAGAGGGGAAAGGCAGCAATGAAGAAATGGGCTGAGTTCAACCACAATCCATTGACTCCCATTGACCTGGAGATGAGAGAGAGGCAAGGAAGGGCTGGGTGGTCCAAAGTGTGGTGAGACCTGAGGACAATTGAGCCCAGGGACAAGAACATAGCCACAGAAAGCTAGAGGTGAGAGTGAAGCATCCAGCTGATATGAAGTGAGGGGAAATGCACAAGAACACCCACACTTGCAGACAATACCCATTTGACCTAGCCTTGATGAACAAAAAGATTTTTTAATAAAGGAAACAAGGGTAAATTGCTACAATTTGATGAACCTGACCTATACTCAGAGAGGTAGTTACTCTACCAACGGAGAGGGAAGGAGTCTTCACATCAAGTATCAATGCTATGCCCTCTGTACACAGGGTAGATAGGGACGGACAACTTAGACATTGACTACCTAAAAT
>NW_006416505.1:2010-4232 GCF_000296735.1 Chrysochloris asiatica | reverse complement strand
CAACAATGGGCTCCAGCATAATGATAATTGTGTGGATGGGACAGGACCAGGTCGTGTTTTGTTCTGTTGTGAGCAGGATCTCTATGAATTAGAACCAACTTGACAACACCTAAGAACAACAACAATGTGTCTCTGTTGAATAGCAAACCCTTTTTCCCACTAAGAAAAAAGAAAGATGATTTTAAAGTATTTAATATGTAAGACATAGGGCATTTTACTGACTATAGGTTACTTCCTTGAGAATCTAAATATGGTATAACATGTAAACTTCATACAAAAACATGACCAGCATCAAATTGAGAACTAGAGCTATTTAATTTTTGTTCAGGAATATTCTTTTTGTATATGTGCTCCCACAGGATACAGTTTTGTTGCTTACATTTTTACTTTTTGATGCTTACATTTTCTCATTATTTTCAGTAATGAAAAAATAACTTTTATCTGTTTATCATAAAATAAGAAAAAAAAAAACTTGGTATGTGCTCAATTTTTCTTTTATATTATACTTATTTGATAGAATGGAAGGGGAAGAGTGAAAGTAAGCCCTCTTGGGTATCTTGTGAGTTTGCTGGAAAGATGAAAAAAACTAATTTTCTATTTACCTGGCTTAGATAATATTACTAATTTACCTGTTACAATCTTCTCTTCATTCACCTTCCTTAATATAAGCAACATTGACTAATAAGAATGCTAGCTGGAGATGACCAAACAATTGCCTTGATTATAGATGTCTCCCTCCTCTTTATTATTCTTTAAATGATCCTGTGTTTGCTCATGGAATCTTGGTGCAGCACTGTAGAATAAGTATGGAACTGCCAATCATACATCGGTCCTTCAAGCCAACCAGCTGCTCTTTGGATGCCCTATATAGGGTCACGATAATTGGAAACTGGTTGGATGGCTCTTAACCAAAACAACAGCATACAAATTCCTGTTTTCTAACATCATGAACATCCTTGTAAATGTTCTAGGGTACTTATGTAAAGGTAGAATTGATGGATGCTTGTATGCATGCATAAGGACTCTGGGTGTGGCACTGAAGGATAAACTTGGACTGTGAGCCACATTGTTGGCAGTTCAAACCCACCAGCTGCTCCTCAGAAAACCCAGACAGGGTGGCTATGAGTCACTAAAACTTGACAAAAAACAACACTCATTTGTATTAAAAACAACAAACTAAACCCACTACCTTCAAGTTGATTCTGATTCATAAGGGCCCTATAGGACAGAATACAACTGCTCCACATCTGCCACACGATGACTCCAGTTCTATATTACATAGTTACTTTTTTTTTTTTTTCTTCCCTTGGACAGGTTTAATCCTTTCTAATCTGAACAATGAGAGGTACAAGAGCTGAACAGAATATTTCAAAGGTCAGCTCAATAAGATAAAGTCAAATAGTACAATGTAATGTAACAAAAATTGTGAGGTTGACCCAGGACCAGGCAGTGTTTTGTTCTGTTGTACATGGGGTCACTATGAGTCGGTACTGACTTGGTGACACCTAACAACAGCAACATGGGAAAGTTGTAGATTTCGTATCTTAGTTCATCATTCATATTTGTAGTTTTGCTCATTGAGAGTCTGAGTGTGGTTATTTCATCTTCATGTATATGAGTTTGGCTATTTTGAGAACTTAACTATTCTGCATAGCTAAGAGCAAATATTGGAGAATGAATAAGAGAGATCATAGAAGAATTGATGCATATGAGTTCTGGTATTAAAGAAGAATTTTAAAGCTTCCTAGGACTGCCAGAACAAGAAATAAATCTGTTGGAAGAAGTACAACCAGAATGCTTCTTAGATGACCAGACTTTGTTTCTCATACTTCGGACATATTATCAGGAGGGCCCTGTTCCTGGATGAGGATTTCAAGCTTGGAAAAGTGAGGGTCAGTGAAGAAGAGGGAGACACCCAGTGAAATGGACTGCCACAGTGGCCGCAGTAATGGGATCTAGCATATCAGCAATTGTGAGGATGGTGCGGGAGCATGCGGTGTTTCATTCTGTTGTACCTAGGGGTCACAATTGGTCAGAAATGACTTGGCAGAACCTAACAACAACAAATGGAGCTCTGGTAGTGTAGTGGTTATCAATTGGACTGCAAATCTCAAGGTTAGCCCACTCCTTAAAACCAACCTTTGGAGTCATGCTGTGGCACTGTGGGCTAATGCGTCAGACTGCAAAGTCATTTGAACTGCAAGGTCTGTGGTTCAAGCTCA
>NW_006416505.1:0-510 GCF_000296735.1 Chrysochloris asiatica | reverse complement strand
TCAGTTGTTGTTGTTGTTGTGAAGTGCCATCAAGTCTGTTCTGACCCATAGCAACCCTGTATAGGGTTTCTGAGGAGCAGCTGGTGAGCTTGATCTGCCAACCTTGTAGTTCAAATGGCTTTGCAGTCTGGTGCATTAACCCACAGCACCACAACAGGACTCTGCATATCACAGATTGTTAATGATGCTTACTCTGGTCTTGATGCCACATTTGTCTTCACATAATGCAGCTTCTTGGATTATTTGCTCAGCACACAGATTGAATAAATATGATGAAAGAATACAACTCTTGCATATACCTTTTCTAATTTTAAACTGTGCAGTGTTCCCCTGTTCTGTTTGAACAACTGCCTTTTAGTCTATGTAAAGGTTCCTCATGAGCACAATTAAGCATTCTGGAATACTCATTATCTTGAATGTTGTCCATAGCTTGTCATGATCCACACAATCAACAGCTTTTGCATAGTCAATGAAGCACAGGTAAGCATCTTTCTTGTGTTCTCTGCTTTC
>NW_006416504.1:5206-5777 GCF_000296735.1 Chrysochloris asiatica | reverse complement strand
CAGATTCAGAAGAGGACATGGAATGAGGAATGTCATTGTTGGTGTCCTATGGATCTTGGCTGAAAGCAGAGAATACCAGAAGATGTTTACCTGTTATTTATTGACTACTCAAAGGCCTTCGATTGTGTGGATCATGACAAGCTATTGACAACATTGTGAAATATGAGTATTCCGGAACACTTATTTGTGCTCATGAGGAACCTATACATAGATCAAGAGGCAGTTGTCCAACAGAACATGGGAATACTGAATGATTTAAAGTTGGGAAAGGTATGCAACAGGGTTGTATTCTTTCACACACTTATTCAACCTATATGCAGAGCAAATAATCCAAGAAGCTGGGCTATATGAAGAAAAATGTGGCATCAGGATTGGAGGAAGACACATTAACAACCTGTGATATGCAGATAATACAACCTTGTTTGTTGAAATGAAGAGAATTTAAAATACTTACTGATATAGATCAAAGACCACAACCTTTGGTATTGATTGCATCTCAATTTAAAAAAACCAAAAATCCTCACCACTGGACCAATAAACAACTTTCTGATCAATGGACAAAAGACTGAAG
>NW_006416504.1:0-1116 GCF_000296735.1 Chrysochloris asiatica | reverse complement strand
CACAAAAGCTTT
Source organism: Chrysochloris asiatica (assembly GCF_000296735.1). Classification (NCBI taxonomy): domain Eukaryota; kingdom Metazoa; phylum Chordata; class Mammalia; order Afrosoricida; family Chrysochloridae; genus Chrysochloris; species Chrysochloris asiatica. The sequence goes on along the minus strand of NW_006416504.1, from coordinate 1,104 downwards.
ATTAGCATAGGCTGTATAGAAGCAGGTAGCAGACTGAATTTGGTACCAAATCATAGTTTCCAACACCATGCATAGAGTTTATAGTGAAAAGCAGTTTCCTGTCCAGGCATTATATTTCCCAGGCTCCCTTGCATTTCAGTGGCGGTCATGTGACTAGTTCTCACAAACAGAATGAGAGTATATGATTTGTGCCACGAGGTGTGCTATTTCATTCTTTTTTCTTCCATCACCTGGTTTTTAATATACAGAGAAATTTGGAAAACCAACAATTAAAAATGCACAAGCTGGCTCCCAAAAGAAGATAGAGAAAAGTACTACAACCCCAGGAAGACATGAATTGATGACATGAAGCCCCTGTCATTTTGTGTTTTATTCATTATGGCAACTGATATTATCCTAACAGAAACACTGTTAATTTTATAGATATGCTCCAAGATTGCAAATACTAATTTAAATGCAGGCTGCCTCCAAAAACTTAAAACAGTTTATCACGAAACAACTTTCTTCCCTATGCTGATTTTTACAGATCCTAAGTCATATTCATATTTTTTCATTAATATATCGGGTAGGTTTTTGTCAGCTAAGTTCCATATTAATTTTTACCATGCTTTCAACTCAGTTGCTTATAGACCTTTTGAATCTAAACAAAAATTGTTAACCAGCACTTCAAAATATTTTTACTGGGCACAAAAAGCTAGCTATTATTACAAGTGGTCCTGATGAACTCGTAAAACCTTTGAAACTCTTTACACTTCATTGCCTAACATATTATTCTAAGGATGAGAATTTGGGTATGGTGCTGTGCATAAAGCACTGGACTGTATGGCCAGTTTGAACCATAAGGATTGAAGTTCAAACTCATCAAGCCACTCCTTGGAAACCCTGTATGGAGGTCTCTATGAGTCTGAATTGACTTAGCAGCACTTAGCAACAACAACAGAGGTTCAGTGATTCAAGTACTTGAATTCCAATAGAAAAGATGGTGGCTTGAACTCCCCAGCCACTGTGCAAAAGAAAGATGTGGCAGTCTGTTTATATAAAGATTTATAGCCTTGGAAGCATTAGTGGGCAATTCTACTCTGTCCTATGGGGTTTTTATGAGTT
>NW_006416503.1:2797-3253 GCF_000296735.1 Chrysochloris asiatica | reverse complement strand
CACACCTCTTTTACCACAAGTTGCTAGGTGGCTTTCACACTGTATCAACCTGGCTGTGGCCCTGCCCCTGATCTCTGCCAAGACTGCGGGTCACAGGCAGCATCCTGATTGATTCAGAAATCATGTTTCTAATAGCTGAAACTATTTCTGCTTACTTTATATTATATCTAAAGCTCTGGGACTGTCCCAGCAAAGTGCTTTCTCTGTTTTTTCCAAACCTCTGCTGAGGAGCTTCCACTAATTTTCTCTGCTTATCCTGCCCTCAAACCCTGGCCTTGTTTTGGCTGATGATGTTGAGCTTTTCAATGTATTTTCCTACAAATGTAGTAAATTTGATTCCTGCATATCCCATCTGGTAAGGTCCATGTACATAGTTATCATTTACTTGCCTTTATAAGTGACATTTCTCTTCTCCCTGGCCGCTTTTGGTATTCTTTCCTTGTCTTTGATTTTGGA
>NW_006416503.1:0-817 GCF_000296735.1 Chrysochloris asiatica | reverse complement strand
GATGACAGGGATTTGGCTTGGTAATATAGGCATATGTATATACACTCATTTAAATGTCACAGTTTATATAGGTAGTTACTCATATTGTTGTCATTTAAAATTTGATAAAAATGAAGGAAAACAAGGTTTACTTGCGTAGGTTTCACATAATTAGGTGCTCGAAGTTTCATTGCATAAAAATTAAGCTTTTGTCATAAATGACAAAAACTGAATCCAGCCACCTTAGGGAAAAGGAAGATTGTATTGCTTTGGAGAGCCATGAGAAGTATGAGTAAATTCTAAGAATAGCAGAAAAACTGCTGAACTTTAGGAGCAGATGCAATCAGGGACTAGAATGTTGAAGGGAAAGTCTCTCTTTTTCTTTTTCATTCTCTGCATCCCTCCCTCTATAAATAATGAAAAGTTTAATCCTTGTGTGTACAGAATATTTTCTCATCATAGTGAATATAAAGAGTTTGAGAAACTATCATCCAGTTAGTCTGGCACTAGAAGATTAATTCCCTTTCCCAGCTCCAATTTATTATAAATGCATGAAGAACAATCGTTGGTTCAGGACAAGATAACTGCATACCTAAATCCCAGTCAGTTATAGCCAGAGAATTGATTATGTGAGGATGAGGTGGTTTCTACTGGAGTACCTATAATAGAAAAAGGAGCAATCTCCAAGGAAGAAGAGATAGAGACATAGAGAAAGAAAACATCATTTATCAGACATAAACTAAATAGATACAATTTAGAAAGTAATTCATGAATTCAAGGAGTAGCATAGTGGTTACAAATTGGGCTGTGAACTGCAAGGTAAGCAGTTTGAAACTAC
>NW_006416502.1:2847-3905 GCF_000296735.1 Chrysochloris asiatica | reverse complement strand
CACTCTACACTAATTTTGTCTCATTAACATAACAAAGATAACCCATTCTCAAATGGGATTGAAAATTTAGCAAAGTGGTGGTGGTGGTGGTATGCCATTCAATCACTTCCAATTAATAACTGCGCTGTATAGATTTTCCTAGGCTGTAATCTGTGCATGGACCAAGAGACAGTTGTTTGAACGGAACATGGGAACACGGAATGGTTTAAAATTAAGAAGGGTGTGCGACAAGGTCATATTCTTTCAGCATACTTATTCAACCTATATGCTGAGCAAATAATCCGAGAAGCTGGGTTATATGAAGAAAAATGTGAGATCAGGATTGGAGGAAGACTCATTAACAACCTGCGATAAGCAGATAATACAACCTTGCTTGCTGATCGTGAAGAGGGCTTAAAACATTTACTGATAAGGATCAAAGAGCACAATCTTTGGTATGGATTGTATCTCAATGTAAAGAAAACAAAAACCACTGGACCAATAAAAAACATTCTCATCAATGGAGAAAAGATTGAAGTAGTTAAGGACTTCATTCTTCTTTGATCATCTATCAACACTCACAACCTACGTTGTTAATATTGACTGGTCTAACTATGAATACTATTCAGTTCACTTCTAGTGTTATTTACCTTAAAGTGCAAGAGTTGCTCTTTTATTTAATGACTAATTATTTTTACTTGATCATGGAAGTTAGTCAGCAAAGAAAAATTACAAAAAGCACAGGTTACATTAGGTAATAAAACAAGTAGTTAGCATTGTTCTTGTTGTTGTTGTTAGGTGCCATCGAGTCAGTACTGACTCATAGCAACCCTATGCACAATAGAAATAAACACTGCCCAATCCTGGGCCAACCTCTCAATTGTTGCCATTCTTTGGAAGACACTAAAATTGCGACTGGGGAAGAGAAGTCTCCTCAAAGTATAGTTGACCATGATAGCGTGAATGGAGTTAAGCCTGTGGGAGAAAAGCCCACAGAACCTTCATTTGTTGATGGAAAACAACTCAAAATAAAGAAAAAAAGCTGTAAACATCCATTGAAAATCAGAACATGGAATGTA
>NW_006416502.1:0-685 GCF_000296735.1 Chrysochloris asiatica | reverse complement strand
GAAGTGCAGCCAGAGTGCTACTTAGAGGCCAAGAAGGCCAAACTTCGTCTCTCATACTTTGGACATATTGTCAGGAGGTAACAGTCGCTGGAGAAGGATATCATGCCTGGTAAGATGGAGGGTCAGAGAAAAAGAGGAAGACTCCCAACGAGATGAATTGGCCATGTGGCAGCATCAATGGACTCAAGTGTGGCAACAATAGTGAAGTTGGACCAGGATCAGATATTGTTTCATTCTGCTGTGCATAGGGTCGCTATGAGTCTGTGCCAACTCGATGGCCCCTAACAACAACAACAACAATCTATATTAATTGAATCATGTTCTCTGCAAATGTGTGCTATGAATTCTAATCTCAACGTCTATGGATGGACTTCTGATTTGGCACTGTAAGTTAACGCACTGGACTGCAAAGTCGGTATGAACTGAAAATTTGGTGGTTCTAGCTTACCAGCTACTCCACAGAAACCCTATCTGAGTTCACTATGGGTAACAACCAAGTCAATGGCAAATCACCATAACAAAAACATTTCTGTGATGGTGTAGTGGTTTCACATTGTTCTGTTGACTGAAAGATTAGTAGTTTGAATCTAGCAGCTACTCCTCAGGAGAAAGATGAGGCTTTCTGTTCCTGTAAAGGTATTGTTGTTGTTAGGTGCCATATAGTTGGTACCAACTCATAATGACC
>NW_006416501.1:2392-4288 GCF_000296735.1 Chrysochloris asiatica | reverse complement strand
ATTGCAACTGTCACAACAGTAAAGGTAGAAGTTTTGTAACCAAAACGGGGGAGTAGTTAATCTTACAGTCTGGAAACAGGTGACCTAGGACCATCAAGAAAGAAGAGCACAAGCAGCATGCAGGACCCTATCGAGAGAAGCAGTGATACCAGAGATGGAGGCAGAGATGAGAACACAGAGAGAGGGAGCAGCTGAGCACTCTAGACTCGTGGAAAGAGAGGGTCTGGGTGCTGGCGGCCAGGAGGCAGGCTTGTAGAGTGTGCCCTCTGGTTTAAATTAATTATATATTCCTGAATGTTTTTGTGTACATCCACCCTCTACCCCCACCTCACTTCCCTCACCCCCCCCCAAAAAAAAACAAAACAAAACAGGGAATGGTAGCAAATACTATTGAATGATAACGCACAGAGGAGATTGTACTCATTACACTGAAATGGTGATGTAAAGCCAGTGTTTTCCCATGTAAACTATCACTCAGTTCACAATCTTAAAACAAAAACCCTTGTATTATTAATTGAATTTACAGAACAGAATATCAGTTTTACATTCAACAAATCATATATTTTGCTTCATTACATGGGTGCAATCCGTTCCATGTGCCATCAGTTAACAGTATTTACCTCTATTCATATTACTTACTGCTCTTCTCCCTGTGTCTCCTGCACTCTTCATCTTTCCTCTGCTAACCTTCCTCTTGTATATTGCATGCCTGGTCACCCCTGTTAACATGTGAAAGGAGCTTTGGTAGCGTAGTGGTTACAAATTGGGCTGCTAACTCAGGGTCAGCCGTTCGAGACTAACAGGGGTTCTGCAGGAGAAAGATGAGGCTTTCTGCTCCCGTAAAGATTTACAGCTTCAGAAACCCTGTACAGGATCACTATGAGTCGGAACCGACTCCACAGCACTGAACAACAACCCTCTAGCTAGTAAATAATTTTTGCTCCTCTCCCCCATGACCATCATAGATTGCTTATTTTATCAAGAAAATCTTTTTTAAAAATTATTACAACATTGGTCTCATACAATACTTGTCCTTTTGTGATTGACTAATTTCTCCCAGCACAATGTTCTCCAGGTTCAGCCATGTTGTGAGGTGTTTGACAGATTCAACATCAATTCTTCAATGTATTGTCATATTCCATAGAATGTATGTACCAAAGTCTGTTTAGCCTTCTGTTGATGAGTTTTTAGGCTGTCTCCATCTGTTTGATATGTCTCTTGTAGACAGCATATTGAAGGATCTTGTTTTCTTATCTATTCTGTTCTCTCTGTTTCTCTCCCCTTCTCATTCTGCAACTAAGCACACTCACCAAAGATTGTAAGCCAGCCACTTCATACCTTTGTAGCTTGCTCTCCCCCGCAGTATTTGATAGCCAGTGTCTAAAATTCTCTTTCCTAGCAACCCAGTACACTGAGGAAGCAGGGTTGTTTCTTAATAATGAATCCTTCATTCCAGTTGGAATTTTGAGTTACTGTATTCAAAGGCAAAACTTTAGTTCATAAAATAGCAATTTGCCCTTGTTTTCAGTATCAAACATTTTTATCTTTCTTGGCTCAAGTTCTGGGCAACAAGCCAACCAAGCTAGGTCAAATGGGTAGTAACTGCAAGTTTGGGAGCTACACGCACCTCTCTCCACTTCAGACCAGCTGTCTGCTTCACTCTTAGCCTAGCCACCAAGGACTAGGACAGTGCCTATGGGCTCAGAAAATAACATTCATATGATAAATAACTTTTGAAATATAAAAATGGTGAGAAACGTGGCATTGTTTACATTTTAAAAAATGTTTTATTGTGAATTATATGATAGTTTACATGGGAGAACATTATTAGCTTTACATTCATCCTATTGTATTTTGTTTCATTGCCACGGGTACAATCCCCTACATGCATCATCA
>NW_006416501.1:0-567 GCF_000296735.1 Chrysochloris asiatica | reverse complement strand
GAGATTGTTGTTGTTGTTAAGTGCTATTGAGCCAATTTTGACTCATAGTGACCCTTTATAGGGTTTCCAAAGAGCACCTGGTGGGTTTGAACTGCCGACTAAATCAGCTCAGTGCTGATTTTACAGCCCATACCAGAAGTCTTATTCTTTCTTTTGACAGCCCCTGGTATATTAAACATTCTTCACCAACAGCATAATTCAAATGTTTTAATTCTTTTCCAGTCTTTCTTATTCATTGTCAAGCTTTCACATGCATGTGAGGCAATTGACAACACCATGGCTTGGGTCAGGAGCACCTACTGTAGTTCTCAAGATGACATCTTTGCTCTTTAACACTTAGAGGTCTTTTACAGTAGATTTGCTCAATACATTATAGCCTTTGATTTCTAGATTGCTGCTTCCAAAAGCATAGATTGCAGATCCAAGTAAAATGAAATATTTGACAACTTCAGTCTTTTCAGTGTATGATGATTTTTTTGATCCAACTGTGAATATTTTGTTTATGATGAGGTGTAACTCATACTGAAGGCTATAATCTTCGTCAGTAAGAGCTTTTAATCTTCTTTA
>NW_006416500.1:3143-4199 GCF_000296735.1 Chrysochloris asiatica | reverse complement strand
CCTTGTTCTTTGCCAATGCCTTCAATGCACCTTGACTTGACTTCTTCCTTTAGTACTACTGGCTCTTGATCATATGCTATGTCTTGAAATGGTTGACCTTTTTTTTTTTTTTTTCAGTACAGTGACTCCCTCCGTGTATTCTTTCCATCTTCTTTTGATGTCTTCTGAATCATTCAATATTTTGACCATAGAATTCTTCAATATTTCAAGTCAAGACTTGAATTTTTTTCTCCAGTTCCCTCAGCCTGAGAAATGCTGAACATGTTCCTCCCTGTTGGTTTCCTAACTCCAGGTCTTTACACATTTCATTATAATATTTGACCTTGTCTTCTCGAGCTGCCATTTGATATTTTCTATTTAGCTTTTTACCTCCTCATTTCTTCCATATGTTTTAGCATCTCTATACTGGAGAACAAGTTTGAGTCTCTTCTGACATACGTTCTGATCTTTTCCTTCTTTCTTGTCTTCTTAATGACTTTTTGCTTTCTTCATATATGATGTTCTTGATGTCATCCCACATGCTTCTTGTCTTCAGTCTTTAGTATATAATGCATCAAATCTGTTCGTCAGATGATCTCTAAATTCAGGTGAAATATGTTCGAGGTCATATTTTGGCTCTCATGGACTTGTTTTAATTTTCTTCAGGTTCAGCCTGAACTTGCATATGAGCAATTGATCGTCAGTTTCACAGTCTGCCCCTGGCCATGTTTGGGCTGATGATATGGAACTTTTCCACCATCTCTTGCCACAGATGTAGTAAATTTGATTTCTGTGTATTTCATGTGGTGAGGTCCATATGTATAGTCGTCTTTTATGTTATTTTAGAAAGGTATTTACGACAAAGAAGTCTTGCAAAATTCTGTCTTGCATTCTCCAACATCATTTCTATCACCAAGGCCATATTTTCTAACTTCTGATCCTTCCTTTTTGTTTCCAACTTCGCATTCCAATCGCCAATAATTAACGGTACATCTTGATTGCATGTTTGATCAATTTTAGACTGAAAAGTGGCAATGTTGTTTATTGGTCCAGTGGTGAGGAATCTTGTTTTCTTTA
>NW_006416500.1:0-1748 GCF_000296735.1 Chrysochloris asiatica | reverse complement strand
GATGAGGCTTTCTGCTCCTATGAATATTTGAAGCTTGAGAACCCTGTACACGATTGCTATGAGTTGAAACCAACTCAACAGCACTTAACAACATCAAAAATTATATGTACCCTAAGGAGCTCTGGTAGCGTAGTGGTTATGAGTTGGGCTGCTTACCTCAAGGTCAGCAGTTCGAAACTACCAGTTGTTCCAAAGGAGAAAGATGAGGCTTTCTGCTCCCATGAAGATTTACAGCTTCAGAAACCCTATTCAGGGTCGCTATGGGTCAGAACTGACTCTACAGCACATAACCACCACCACCAGCTACTGATATTGCCACATGAAAACAAAACTCCCACACCCATCTCAGAACTTGAAGTTAAGGGGTCAGAGACCATAAATATTTTAAGGAAATAACATATTTAAAATGTTAAATGGTTGTAAATGCTTTGAGGAAAATAAAGCAGAAAAAATTGGGGGGAGAAGAGAAAAGTTTTAAAAGTTCATTTGATTACCTGCTTTTATCAAGATTATGATGGGAAAACCATTTATAAGGTTTGAATAAAGTAATGATGTTATCTGAGTAGTTTGAAGTAATCCTTCTGGTTGTTTTGAGAACCGAGAGAATAGAGGTAAGGGACACATCTAAACCGTTTCAACAGTGTTACTGCTATCACCTAGTCCTGGCACTTTCGTCTCTTGCTTGCACAAAGGCTTGATGAGGCACAAGGGTGACCAAGTAGAGAAAGTCTTGAGAGCTATCCAGATCTGGATCTGTTTTGGAGTAGTATGTCATTAGGTGCCGTTGAGTCAGTTTTGACTCATAGCAACCATACACACAAAAAGAATGAAACACCGCCTGGTCCTGTGCTATCTCACACTCATTGTTACACTTGAGCCCATTGCTGCTGCCACCGTGACAATCCATCTCATTGGGGGTCTTCCTCTATTTCTCTGACCTTCCAATTTTTCAAGCATGATGTCCTTCTCCATGGACTGGTCCCCCCTGATAATATGCCCAAAGTATAAGAGACAGAGTGTGGCCATCTTCGCCTCCAAGAAACACTCTGACTGTACCTCTTCCAACCATAGACCTGTTTGTTCTTCTGACAGTCCATGGTACTTTTAATATTCTTCTCCAACACCATAACTCAAATGCATTAATTCTTCTACTGTCTTTCTCATTCATTGTCCAGTTCTCAGATGTATATGATGCCATTAAAAATACCATGTTTTGTAGAGAGAAGTAGATATAATAATATTTGGCAAATATTGATAGACAAAATACTCAATTCCTATTATTATATTTCCTTCTTACTAGAAGATCAAAATAGTGAGCAAGTCTAGATAATAGCAAGGAAAGTATTTCAAGGTTTACCACAAATGAAGGCAGATTCAGGAAACAAGAAGTAGACCCAGAAAGTAATTGGACTTATCAGACCACAGAGGATAGCTGGCCTGTGAGCCACAGCAAAGCAGTGAAAGAAAGAAGATGGTTCTAACGTGCAGTCTCGGATGTGGGGCTGTTCTCAGTGCAGCCTGTACAACCAGGGTGCTGCTGAGAAACAGAAACTGTCATCAGGAAGTGGATTACGAGTTAGAAAGTCAATCCCAGAATTGCTGAAAATGAGGCAAAAACAGATTAAAAGTCAAAGGATGGAAAAAAATATACTAAGTTCATTGCAATAAAAAACGAACAGGAGTGGCAGTACTAATCTCTGACAAAATAAACTTTAAGGCAAAAACCAGCATAATAGCTAAAGATGGAC
>NW_006416499.1:3182-4055 GCF_000296735.1 Chrysochloris asiatica | reverse complement strand
TATGTGCCGTGGAGTCAGTTCCAACTCATAGCGACCCTGTATAGGGTTTACGAGGCTGTAAATCTTTACGGGAGCAGAATGCCTCATCTTTCTCCCGCAGAGCAGCTGGTAGTTTCGAACTGCTGACCTTGAGGTTCACAGCCCGATTTGTAATCACTACGCTACCAGAGCTCCATATTCTACCTGAAATTAGAGATCATCTGAAGAACAGATTTTGAAACATTCAACACTAAAGACTGAAGATCAGAGGAGTTGTGGGATGACATCAAGAATATCATACATGAAGAAAGCAAAAAGTCATTAAGATGACAAGAAAGAAGTAAAAGGTCAAAATGGATGTCAGAAGAGGCACTGAAACTTGCTCTCCAGTGTAGAGATGCTAAAGCAAATAGAAGAAATGAGGAGGTCCAAAAGCTGAACAGAAGATTTCAAAGATCAGCTTGAGAAGATAAAGCCAAATATTATAATAAAATGTGCAAAGATCTGGAATCAGAAAACCAAAAAGGAAAAACACACTCAGCATTTCTCAAGCTGGGGGAACTGAAGAAAAAAATTCAAGCCACAACTTTTGTCACTGAAAGATTCTCTGGGCAATTTATTGAATGATGCAGAAAGCATCAAGAGAAGATAGAAGGGATACACAGAGTCATTGTATCAAAAGGAAATGGTTGGTGTTCAATGATTTCAAGATGTAGCATATGAAAAAGAGCCAATGATACTTACGGAGTAAGTCCAAGGTGCATTAAAGGAATTGGCAAAGAACAAGGCACCAGGAATTGATGGAATAAAAATTGAAATCTTTCAGGCAAGTGAGGCGGCACAGGAGGCACTTACTCATGTTTGCCAAGAAATTTGGAAGACAGCTATCTGGCC
>NW_006416499.1:1259-2258 GCF_000296735.1 Chrysochloris asiatica | reverse complement strand
CCTTAGAAGCCAAGATGGCCAAACTTTATCTCTCATACTTTGGACATATTGTCAGGAGGGACCAGTCACTGGAGACGGATATCATGTTTGGTAAGATGGAGGGTCAGAGGAAATGAGGAAGACTCCCAATGAGATGGATTAGCCAAGTGGCAACATCAATGGACTCAAACGTAGCAACAGTAGTGTGGTTGGCCCATGATCAGGCAGCATTTCATTCTGCTGTGCATAAGGTCACTATGGGTCGGTACTGACTCATTGGCACCTAACAACAACAACAACATATTAATACATGAGTAAGTGGTACTAATATTAAAACATAGTACATTATACCAAACAGACTGTAATGAATTTGCTTGTTCTAGTTATTTCATATCACTGGAATCAAGTATTATTTTTCTTTCTGTGCCTGGCACATTTCACTTAGTATGTTTTCAAGGTTCATCCTTGTCATAACAAAATATTTATAAATTATTCAAATGTATGTATTAGTAACATACTATATGCTATATAATATATTTTGTCATACTGTCAGTTTTTCATACTGTGGTGGCTTATGAGTTTCTGTGATTATGGAAGCTATGCCACGGGTATTTTAAATACCAGCAGGGTAACCCATAGTGGAGAAGTTTCAGATGAGCTTCCAGATGAACACAGGCTAAGAAAAAGGAATGACAAACTACTTTCAAATATTTAGTCACTGAAAACCTTATGAATAGCACAGAAACACTGTCAGATATAGTGCCAGAAAATGAGCCACTCAGGTTGGAAGTCACTCTAAATGTGACTGTGGAAGAGCTGCCTCCTCAAAGTAGAGTTGACCATGATGATGTGAATGGAGTAAAGACAAAGCAGTAAAGCCCATGGGACCTTCTTTGCTGAAGGAGCATAACTCAAAATGAACAGCTGTAAACATCCATTGAAAATCGGAAAATGGAATGTACAAAGTATGAATCTGGGAAAATTGGAACATGTCAAAATTGAAATGGAATGCATAAACAT
>NW_006416499.1:0-730 GCF_000296735.1 Chrysochloris asiatica | reverse complement strand
GGTGATTGGAATGCAAAGGTTGGAAACAAAGAGGAAGGATCAGTAGTTGGAAAATATGGCCTTGGTGATAGAAATGATGCTGGAGATCACACGATCAGATTTGGAAAAGTCAATGATTTGTTCATTTCAAATACCTTCTTTAGACAGGATAAGAGACATGGATCTCACCATGATGCTCATATGTAAATTCAATCTGAAGCTGAAAAATATGAAAATAAGTCCACAAGAGCCAAAATATGACCTTGAATATATCCCACCTGAATTTAGAGATCATCTGAAGAACAGATTTGATACATAAAAGACTAAAGACCGAAAACCAAAAGGGCTATGGGATGACATCAAGGACATGATACATGAAGAAAGCAAAGTCATTGAAAAGACACGAAAGGAGGAAAAGGTCAAAATGGATGTCAGAAGAGATGCTGAAACTTGCTCTCCAGCGTAAAGATGCTAAAGCAAATGGAAGAAATGAGGCAGTACAAGAGCTGAACAGAAAATGTCAAAGATCGGCTTGAGAAGACAAAGTCAAACATTACAACAAAATGTGCAAAGATCTAGAGTCAGAAAACCAAAAGGGAAGAATACACTCAGCATTTCTCACGCTGGGGAAACTAAAGAAAAAATTCAAGCCTCGACATTCGTTATTGAAAGATTCTCTGGGCAAATTATTGAATGATGCAGAAAGCATCAAAAGAAGATGGAAGGAATCCAAAAGGTCACTGTACCAAAA
>NW_006416498.1:3974-5098 GCF_000296735.1 Chrysochloris asiatica | reverse complement strand
TAAGGCTTTCTACTCCCGTAAAGATTTACACCCTCGGAAACCCTGTACAGGGTCGCTATGGGTCGGAACTGACTCGACGGCACTTAACAACAACAAATCATAAACCAAGAGACCTTGATTATAAGAAGGAGACAGAGAGGTTTCCTGAGGAAACTGCAGTGTTTTCCTTATTTCTCTTCCCCTGTCTCCTTGTAACCTGCCTGAGGAGGAGTTATTTCCTGCACAAACAGTGGGGCATTCCCACTTCTTCTATGGGATCATGCACAACTCCAAAAATCCTACATGTGTATTCTGCCTGATAAAACACTTAAAGGAGATGTCATCTGAAAAAGGAAGGGAAGGGGAGGAAGGCAGTATGCCCAAAGTGGGTGATTCTGTTCATCACTCTACTTAGGTGGAATAAGGAAAAAACCTTCAACTAGCTAAACTTTGAATCACAAAACTGAATTCCCCTGGCCACAGCCACTAGAACTGTCAAAGCATGCAATCATATATACATATATGTGATTTAATCTATGAAAAGGAAGAGAGGGGCTTTTAAACTAACTGGAACAGGATATATAAAAAGAAAACATTAAGTTGTCCCTGAGAGATCACACTGTTATCAGATAACAACTATGTCAGAGAAAATGTTTCTTAAGGAGTTTGCTCCTACATGACTTACTATCCATATTATGCATGAGATTGAGAGCAAAGAGTATTCCCCACTTTTCTGGTTATTAACAGAATTATTATTAAATCCAACTGTTTCAAATAAAATTAAATAGAAAGCTCTTACACGAAAAAGGGCTGAATCTGTTTCTCATTAAAAGAAAAATGTGAATATTTTCAAAGATATAAGAAAAATGTAATGTTATTCAAGTAGAACACTGTACATTGTTTCCAGAAGTTTGCAGTGTATGTATTGGCACAATACAACAGAGGCCTTTACTCAAAATTAAACACTCATATTTACATCAACCAACAGTTCTTAGTGGTTTTAGAATTTCTAGAGTTTGGTCTGTTAAGTAGCGATCTCTCCCCACTGACCAGTTCTTCTTGGTCTATCTTCAAGTTCATTAAAAATCTTTCCTCTGTGATCTCCATTATGTTATTAAACCCAGTTACTGATTTTTTTGTTATTC
>NW_006416498.1:0-529 GCF_000296735.1 Chrysochloris asiatica | reverse complement strand
GCCACTCTATCTCGCTAGGGGTCTTCCTCTTTTTCTCTGACCCTACACCTTACCAAACATGATATCTTTCTCCAGAGACTGGTCCCTTCTGACAATATGTCTGAAGTTTGAGAGATGAAGTTTGGCCATCCTGGCCTCCAAGGAGCACTCTGGTTGTGCTTCTTCCAACACAGATCAGTTTGTTCTTTTGGCAGTCCATGGCACTTTCAGTATTCTCCTCCAACACCATAACTCAAATGCATCAATTCTTCTACATTCTTCCTTATTCATTGTCCAGTTTTCACATTCATATAAAATATGTTGTTGTTTTGTGCTGTGGAGTCAGTTCCAACTCATAGAGACCCTGTACAGGGTTTCTGAGGCTATCAATCTTTACAGGAGCAGAAAGCCTCCTCTTTCTCCTGTGGAACAGCTGGTAGTTTCAAACTGCTGACGATGAGGTTAGCAGCCTGGTTCGCAACCACTATGCTACCAGAGCTCCTTATATAAAATATAGTTAAGGTTAAAATACAATTGTTTTTAAACCACT
>NW_006416497.1:2966-4117 GCF_000296735.1 Chrysochloris asiatica | reverse complement strand
ACTCCTTGGAGGCCAAAATGGCCAAACTTTGTCTCTCATACTTCGGACATATTGTCAGGAGGGACCAGTGGCTGGAGAAGGATAACATGTTTGGTAAGTTGAAGGGTCAGAGAAAAAGAGGAAGTCCCCAGAAAGATGGATTGGCAAAGTGGAAGCATCAATGGGCTCAAGCATGACAAGAATTGTGAGGTTGACCCAGGACCGGGTTTCAATCTGTTGTGCATTTGGTCGCTAATAGTTGGTACCAACTCATTGGAACCTAACAGCAGCAACAACACATTGAATAAGTGTGGTGAAGAATATTACCCTGGCACACATCTTTTCTGATTTTAAATCATTCATTATTTCCTTGTTTTTCCTTCTGGTGTATGTACAGCTTCCTTATGAGCACAATTAAGTATTCTGGAATACTCATCATCTGCAATGCTGTCCACAGTTTGTCATGATCCACACAATCGAAAGTCTTTGCATAGTCAATAAAGCATAAATAAACATCTTTCTGGTATTTTCTTATTTCAGCCAAGATCCATCTTATGTCAGCAATTGTAATTTATGTTCTATGTCCTCATCCTAATCCAGTTTGAGCTTGTGGCTGTTCCCTGTCAATGTACAGTTGCAGCCATTTTGGAATTATCTTTAAAAAAATTTACTTGCATATGGAAATAATGATATTGTCTGATGATTTCTGCATTTTGTCGGGTCACCTCTCTTTGGAATCACACAAATGTGGATCTCTTCACATCATTTAGCCAGGTAGCCGTCTTCCAAATTTCTTGGCATAGATGAGTGAGTGCCTCCAGTGCTACATCCATTTGTTGAAACATTTCTATTTGAATTCCATAACTTCCTGGGCTGAGTTCTTTGACAAAGATTTCAATGCATGTGGGACTTCTTACTTCATTCAGTATCATAGACTCTTGATTATCTATTTTTTGTCTAGGGACTTTCTGTGTTCCTTCTATCTTCTTTTGATGCTTTCTGCATCATTCAATGTTTATCCATAGAATCCTTCAATGTTGCAAGTCCAGGCTGGAAATTTTTCTTCAGTTACCTTACCTTGAGAAATATGGAGCGTGTTCTTCCCTTTTGGTTTTCTAACTTCAGATCTTTGTACATTTCATTATAACATTTGACTTTGTGTTCTTGGACTG
>NW_006416497.1:1396-2540 GCF_000296735.1 Chrysochloris asiatica | reverse complement strand
ATTCCATCTGGTGAGGTCCATTTGTATAGTCAATTTTTATTTTGTTTAAAAAAGGTATTTTCATTGAAGAAGTCATTGGTCTTGCAAAATGCTATCATGCCATCTCCAGGATCCTTTCTACTATCAAGACCACATTTTCCAATTACTTATCGTTCCTCCTTGTTTTCCAATGTTTGCATTCCAATTGCCAGTAATTATCAATATATCTTGATTATACTTTTGATCAATTTCAGACTGAAGTTGTTAGTAGAACTCTTCAGTTTCATAAACACTGTCATTAGAGGTGAGTGCAATAATTTTAATAATAGTGGTACTAACTCGTCTTCCTTGTAGACATATGGATATTATTCCATCACAGACAGCATTGTACTTCAAGATAGATCTTGACAAGTTCTTTTGATCATGAATGTGATGACGTTTCTCTTCAATTTATCGTTTCCAGCATAGTAATACATGAAATTATCCAATTCAAAATGACCAGTACCACTGTATGTCAGCCTAGGATATCGATGTTTATGCATTCCATTTCATTTTTGACTGTTTCCAATTTTCCTAATTTACTACTTCATTCACTCCATATTCTAGTTATTAATGAATGTTTACAGCTGTTTGTCCTCATTGGCAGCTCTTCCCCATTTGTATTTTGAGTGCCTTCCAACTTGAGGGGCTCATTTTTTGGCACTACATCTGACAATATTCTGGTCCTTTACATCATGATTCAGTATTCAATATTCTGGTGCTATCTGACAGTGTTCCACTGATATTCATAAGGTTTTCAGTGATTAAATACTCTAAAGTAATCCATCTCTCCTCCTCCGTTGTCTGTCTTTGTCTGGAAGCTGATCTGAAACTTGTCCACCATGGGTGACCCTGATAGTATTTAAAATACCGGTGGCATAGCTTTCAGAATCACAGCCACATTCAAGTCACCACAGTACAGCAAACTGGTAGATGAGCGGCTGAATGTTGTCCGTAGTTTATTATCCACAAATTCTACTGCCTTTGCATAATCAATAAAGCACAAGTAAACATCTTTCTGGTATTTTCTGCCTTCAGCCAAGAAACAAGTGGCATTAGCACTGAAATCCTTAGCTCCAGGTCCTCTTCTAAATCCTGATTTAATTTCTGGTAGTTCTCTATCAAT
>NW_006416497.1:0-541 GCF_000296735.1 Chrysochloris asiatica | reverse complement strand
AATTGATGGTTTGTTCCATAGTTTACCCCTGGCCTGTTTTTGATGATGATATTGAACTTCTTCATCATTACTACCCAAAGATGTAGTCAATTTGATTCCTGTGTATTCATGTGGTGATGTCCAGATGTATCATTATGTTGTTGAAAAAATTATGGTCACTTAATAAATCATTCAGTTCACAAATTTCTATAAATTCTCCAACATAGCTTTGTCAGCACAAGGTTATATTTTCCAAATGTAGATCCTTCCTCTTTGTTTACAACCTTTGCATTCAAATCACTATTAATTATCAATACACCTCTATGGCATATTTTATCAAATTCAGAATAAATAAGTTGCTAAAACTCCTCAGATTCATCATCATTGATTTTAGTGGTTGGTGCATAATTTTTTTAAATATCTTATTGTGATTATGTGGCAGTTTACATGGGACAACATTAGCTTTACATTCGTCCTATTGTATATCATTACATTGCCATGGTTACAATCCCCTCCATGCATCATCAACCAACCAAAGGGTATGCCCTGCAAGCCTGTCCCC
>NW_006416496.1:3231-4279 GCF_000296735.1 Chrysochloris asiatica | reverse complement strand
TTCTGAATGCTCCTTAGAACAAAGAATGATAAAATTTGGTTTCATGTACTTTGGACACATTATCACTAGGAACCAGATCCTGGAGTCGGACATCATGGTTGGTAGAGGGTCAGAGAAAAAAAAGAAAGACTCTCAACGAGATGGATTAACACAGTGGCAACAACAATGGGCTCAAACAGAGGAACAATTGTGAGGAAGGCACAGGACTGGGCAGTGTTTCATTCTACTGTACATAGAGTCAGTATGAGTTGGAAGCAATTCAATGGCACCAAACAACAACAAGTTAACTGCAGCCCATTAATCAACCCAAACTATACATTAAAGGGGACAAAAATAACTACTAACTCTTACTAGTTTGCTTTTCCAAATATCATACGTGATTTAATTTGTTGAGTCTTCACTACCACTCTATGTGGTGGGTGGTGGTGGTTGTGTGCTAACAGGTTAGTTCTGACTCATAGTAACTTTAAGTTACCAACACCATAATTCAAAAGGGTTTCTCAGGCTGTAAATCTTTATGGGAGCAGAAAGCCTCGTCTTTTTCCCATGGAGTGACTGGTAGATTTGAACTATTGACCTTGCATTTAGCAGCCCAGCTTGTAACCCACTGTGCTACAGGACTCCTTACCCTATGTGTTGTTGTTGTTAAGTGCCATTGAGTCAATTCCGACCCATAACGACCCTATGTAGGGTTTCCAAGGAGCAGCTGGTAAGCTTGAACCACTGACCTTGCAGTTCAAACGGCTTTGCAGTCTAGCACATAAACTCACAGCACCACACCAGGACTCCTACCTTATGTGGTAGACACTATTATCTCCTCTTTACATATGCAGAAACTGAGACTCAGCATTTAGTAACTTGGCCAAAGACAACTTTAGAGATTGTCTCCAAAACCTTTACTCTTAATCACCATTGTTGTTTGTTGTTAGGTGCCATCAAGTCAGTACCGACCCATAGCGACCTTATGCACAGCAGAACGAAACACTGCCCGATCCTGGGCCAACCTCACTATTGTTGCCAAGCTTGAGTCCATCAATGCTGCCACTTG
>NW_006416496.1:0-716 GCF_000296735.1 Chrysochloris asiatica | reverse complement strand
TTTGAACCACAAGGTTGGAGGTTCAATCTACCAGCTAGCTGCTCCTTGGAAACCCTGGACAGGGTTGCTATGAGTCGGAACTGACTCGAGGGCACTTAGCAACAACAGCAATATTTATGGACACAGACTGCCACATGTTTCTCCCTTGGAGTGGTTAGAGGGTTCCAACTCACTTAGCTGCTGAATGCTTTAAACACTGTATCCCTTCAAACAAGGTACCCAAAATGCCAACGACCAAGGGAAAGGCGAGAATTATAAAGTCTTAACGGATTTCTGTCCTCGTTTGATCCAAAAAGAGTGCATACGTTTTCAACAAATTCTAGTGATAGGCGGCAGGCCAAGAAGGCTAAGGACTATGCGCGTCCCCATGTGCAGCCCCAGCACACCAATAGCCCGGCCAGGAAACCAAGTGAGGGAGGGAAGGGAATGCCAGGTGATGCAGCCAGAGCTGATCCACTGGGCAGAAGAAAAATCCCCGAGCAAAGTTCTGCAGCATGTTATGTGCAAATGAGCTCTCTCTCAATCTCTAAGCTGAAACTCTTTGGTTTTTTTAGTCTTTTTATTATAAAAAAGAAACTCCTGTCTCAATACCAACCTACCAGAAGGAAGAAAGTAGACTAAGACATGATTCTTAAAGCAACAGTGGAAATTCATTATACTCTGTAAACATTTTATTAGAATTTTAGTAAATGATATCTTTCATATATATATATATA
>NW_006416495.1:3551-4188 GCF_000296735.1 Chrysochloris asiatica | reverse complement strand
GGGCCCTGTACAGGGTTTCTGAGGCTGAAAATATTTATGGGAGCAGAAAGCCTCATCTCATTGCCGTGGAGCAGCTGGTGGATTTGAACTGCTGACCTTAGGTTCACAGCCAGGTTCTTAGCAACTACACTATATGACATCGTTATAAATCCACTGCCGAACCAGAACTACTTATGTTCCTACTGTATATATAAGGTTTTCTAAGAGCAGTTGGTGAATTTCAAGTACCAACCATCCAGTTCAATTGGATTTGCAGTCTAGCACAATAAACCACAGCAGCACAGCAACACTACGAATATGCATGTTGAGTCCAACATTTCCATATGCAGAGAGCTAGCTATATGGCATATGAGTCTAAAATGTCCATGTACAGATAGATAGGTACATGACAAGTTTGTGCAACATTTCCATATAGAGAGTACTAGCTACATGGCAGATGTGTTCAACATGTCCATATACTGAGAGTTAGCATCATGGCAGAGGAATCCAACATGTGTATATTTGGAGGCCTAGCTACAAGGCAGATGAGTCCAACGTGTGCATACACAGAGAGCTGCCTACATGGCTGATGATTTCAACATGTCCATATACTGAGAGCTAGTTACATGGCAGAGTAGTCCAACATGTCCATATACAG
>NW_006416495.1:2552-3230 GCF_000296735.1 Chrysochloris asiatica | reverse complement strand
GATTGTTAGATACATGGAAGATGAGTCCAACATGTGTATATACGGAGGACTAGCTACAAGGCAGATGACTCCACCATGTTCATATAGAGAGAGTTGGCTACATGGCTGATGAGTCCAACATGTCCATATACAGAGAGCTAGCTACATGGAAGACAAGTCCAATATGTTCATACACAGAGAGCTACCTACATGGCAGATCAGTCCAAAATATCCATGTACACGGAGCTAGCTACATATCAGATGAGTCCAAAATGTCCATATAGTAGTGCAACATTTACATATACAGAATTCTCGCTAGTGGCAGATGAGCCCAACCAATCCATGCACAGAGAGCTAGCTACATGGCAGAGTAGTTCAACATGTCTAAATACAGAGTACTAGGTACATGGCAGATGAGTCCAACATGTGTATATATAGCGGACTAATTACAAGGCAGATGAGTCCAACATGTTCATACACGGAGAGCTGGCAACATGGCTGATGAGTCCAACATGTCCATATACGGACAGATAGCTTCATGGCAGAGTAGTACAACATTTCCATTTACAGAATTCGAGCTACATAGCAAATGAGTCCAGTGTGTCCATATATTGAGAGCCAGCTACATGGCAGAGTAGTGCAACATGTCTATATACAGAGTACTAGCTACACAGAAGATGAGTCCAACAGGCCCATATA
>NW_006416495.1:963-1945 GCF_000296735.1 Chrysochloris asiatica | reverse complement strand
CAACATGTTCATACAGAGAGAGCTGGCTACATGGCTCATGAGTACAATATATCCATATACTGAGAGTTAACTACATGGCAGATGAGTCCAACATGTTCATATACAATGAACTACCTACATGGCAGGTCAGTCCAACATATCCATGCACAGAGAGCTAGCTAGATGGCAGATAAGTCCAATGTGTCCATGTACTGAGAGCTACCTACATGGCAGAGTAGTCCAACATGTCCATATACAAAGGTCTAGCTAGATGGCAGATGAGTCCAATGTGACCATGTACTGAGAGCTAGCTACATGGCAGAGTAGTCCAACATGTCCATATACAGAGTACTAGATACATGGCAGATGAGTCCATGTTGTCCATATACTGAGAGTTTGCTACATGGCAGATGAGAGTAAGTTGTGTATATAAAGAGAAGTAGCTACAAGGCAGATGAGTCCAACATGTTCAAACAGAGAGAGCTGGCTATATGGCTGATGAGTCCATCATGTCCAAATACAGAGAGCTAGGTACATGGCAGACAAGCCCAATAGATTCATATACAGAGAGCTACCTACATGGCAGATCAGTCCAACATATCCATGTACAGAGAGCGAGCGACATGGCAGACAAATCCAAAATGTCCATATACAGAAAGATACCTACATAGTATATCAGTCCAACATATCCAAGCAGAGAGAGCTAGGTACATGGCAGATGAGTCCAAAATGTCCATATACAGAGAGCTAGCTACCTGGCAGAGTAGTGCAACATTTCCATTAACAGAGTTCTAGCTACAAGTCAGTTGAGTCCAACATGTCCGTATACTGACGGTTAGCTACAAGGCAGATGAGTCAACATGTGTATATAGAGAGGACTAGCTACGAGGCAGATGAGAACAATATGTTCATGCAGAGAGAGCTGGCTACATGGCTGATGTGTCCAACATGTCTATATACAGAGAGCTAGCTACATGGCAGACAATTCCAATATGTTCATATA
>NW_006416495.1:0-544 GCF_000296735.1 Chrysochloris asiatica | reverse complement strand
AGCTACAAGGCAGATAAGTCAACATGTATATATATAGAGGCCTAGCTACAAGACAGATGAGTCCAACATGTCCATATACTGAGAGTTAGCTACATGGCAGATGAGTCCAACATGTGTATATGTAGAGGACTAGCTAAGAGGCAGATGAGTCCAACATGTTCAAAAAGAGAGAACTGGCTAAATGGCTGCTGAGTCCAACGTGTCCATATACTGAGAGCTAGCTACAACATACAGATTACTAGCTACATGGCAGATGAATACTGAGAGCTAGTAGTCCAACATGTCCAAATACAGATTACTAGCTACATGGCAGATGAATCCAACATGTCCATATACAGACAGCTAGCTACATGGTGGACAAGTCCAATATGTTCATATACAGTGAGGTACCTACATGGCAGATCAGTCCACCATATCCATGCATATAGATCTATTTACATGGCAGATGAATCCAAAATGTCCATATACAAAGAGCTAGCTATATGGCAGAGTAGTGCAACATTTCCATATACTGATTTCTAGCTACATGGCAGATGAGTCCAAC
>NW_006416494.1:2370-4271 GCF_000296735.1 Chrysochloris asiatica | reverse complement strand
AGGCTTGAATTTTTTCTTCAGTTCCCCCAGCTTGAGAAATGCTGACCGTGTTCTTCCCTTTTGGTTTTCTAGATCCAAATCTTTGCATATTTTATTATAGTACCTGGTTTTGTCTTCTCGAGCTAACCAGTTTAGGAGGTTCAAAATCCAAATTCAGAGAGCTGGCTGTAGGGGAAGGCTTTCTCTTTCTGCCAGCTCTGGGGAAAGACCTTGGTCTCCTTTCAACATCTGTAGGCCCAGCATTCCTTAGAGAGGTTTCCATAGGAAACCATCAATCTTCCCCTACATCTAGTACTTCACGGTACAGGGACCCTACGTCCAAAGGACACACTTCACTCGAGTTCTTCTTTCTTGGTGGTAGTGTTATTGTTGTTGTTTCTACTCACTTTTCTATTTTTATATCTCAAAAGAGATTGACTGAAGAATCTGGGTAGGGTAAATAGTTGTCTTACCAAGTATTAGTGGAAAAAAAGGCAAAGAAAACTTGCAACATAATCCTGTATATTTCATCAAGCCTTGTTAGTATCATAAAAATGACAATTGACAACACATGAAATAATTACATCAGCTCTAAGATAATCATATCAGATCTTGTCATGGGGTGACTTCTTCAGATTAGATCTTATTGTGGAGGGATAACTATATCTTAATGGCTAAACCACTTAGAATCTTGGCCTCCATAAGTTGACACAAAACTTTACCTAGCACACTGGATTTCTGTGATCATGCAAAACAGAGGTTGTTTTAGAAGCCACAAAATATGCTTGCAGCCTTTTGATATTAAATTACTTTTGTTATAAAATTTCTTTTATCTAACTTAATGATAAAACCATTAAGACATTAAATTCTGTGGCTAAAAAAAAAAAAAAGATGAACTTTTTAAAAGGAATCAAAATATTGCCATTGATCAAAGCATCTCACCCTTCCTAACTAATATCAATCATCTCCTAATTGGTGATATGAGCCCTGGTATAGCGCTGTAAGATAACAACTGGAATGCAAGGTCAGTTTGAACTGCAAGGTTGGTGGTTCAAATGCACCAGCCGCTCTTGGAAATCCTATACAGTGTCACTATGACTCAACAACACTACTCAATAACAACAGCAATTAGTGTATCTCTTTGTAAGGTCAACTCTTGTATTATATTAGGTGGACTGGATGTTATGGTGAGTCTTTATAAGGTCTGTAATTGGACTATGAATGCCAGTGGAGGAACCTTTAGATAGATGAGACCCCGGTTATTGTAGGAGACTTGTGAGCACATGGGTTGCAATAAGTTAAAATGGACTCTACAGTAATCAACAACAACAACAAAAATTGAATGTCCAGGATTATGCTGAGTTTTTGTTGTTGCCTTTAAATGACCGTAAGAACTCCATTTTGGTTTTTGGATTATGGTAAATAGTAGCCTTACCAAGTATTACTGGAAGAAGAGGCAAATAAAAAATGATCATAAATTAAATTGTGCCTTCCCCAAAACATCTGTCAGCTTGCCTGAGTCATGATTCTCAGTAGTTTGGCAGTGCCATGATGGTACAATGTGACAGTTTATGATGATCTCCCATGATGCAATCTGATGTAATAAACCAGTAAAAGGATTAAGGGTAGGATGCAATACCCTTAATCCTAACATAGCCCTGATCCGATAGAAGGAGAGTTTCCCTGGGCTGTGGTGGTGGCCTACAGCACCTTTTATTTACAAAAGATAAAAGGAGAGAACTGAGCAGAGATCAGAAGAAACTACTACCATAAAACTAAGGAAAAAGTGACAGGAGGGGAGTGTGCCCTTTGAACCTGGGGTCCCTTCACTGGGAAACTCCTAGCTGCAAAGACAGACTGATGCCATGACACATGGACATATCCAAGGACTGCCAGGTCTACAGATACTGAAAGGAGGCAAG
>NW_006416494.1:0-1405 GCF_000296735.1 Chrysochloris asiatica | reverse complement strand
TCAATCTGAAATTGATCAAACATGCAATCAAGATTTAATGATCATTACTGGTGATTGGAATGCATAGGTTGGGAGCAAAGAGAAAGGATCAGTAGTTGGAAAATATGGCCATGGTGATAGAAATGATGCTGCAGATAGCATGATAGAATTCTGCAAAATGATTTGTTCATTCCAGATACCTTTTTTAGACAGCATAAGAGACAACTATACACATGGACCTCAGCAGATGGAATATACAGAAATGAAATTGACTACACTTGTGGAAAGAGACGATGGAAAAGCACCGTATCATCAGTAAAAACAAGGCTAGGGTCAGACTGTGGAACAGACCATCAATTACTCATATGTAAATTCAAATTGAAGCTGAAGATAATGAAAACAAGTCCATGAGAGCCAAAATATGACCTTGAATATATCCCACCTGAATTTAGAGATCATCTGAAGAACAGATTTGATACATTAAACACTAAAGACAGAAGACCAGAAGAGTTGTGGGATGATATCAAAAACATCATACAGGAAGAAAGCAAAAAGTCATTAGGAAGACAAGAAAGAAGGAAAAGGTCAAAAATTGATGTCAAAAGAGGCACTGAAACTTGCTTTCCAGCATGGAGATGCTAAAGCAAATGGAAGAAATTATGGGGTACAAGAGCCGAATAGAAAATTTCAAAGATCAGCTTTGAACATTTTACAGAAAATTTCAAAGATCAGCTTTGAACATATTACAACAAAATATGCCAAGATCTGGAGTCAGAAAACCAAAAAGGAAGAACAGGCTCAGCATTTCTCAAGCTGGGGGATCTGAAGAAAACATTCAAGCCTTGACATTTGTTATTGAAAGATTCTCTGGGCAAATAATTGAATGATGCAGAAGGCATCCAAAGAAGATGGAAAGAATACACAGAGTCACTGTACCAAAAAGAAATGGTTAATGTTCAGCCGTTTCAAAAGGTAGCATATGATCAAGAGCCAATGATAGTGAAGAAGGAAGTGCATTGAAGGAATTAGCAAAGAACAAGGCACCAGGAATTGATGGAATAAAAATTGAAATAGTTCCAGAAAGTGAGATGGCACAGGAGGCACTCACTGATCTCTGCCAAGAAATTTGGAAAACAACTATATGGCTGACTGATTGGAAGAGATCTGTATTTGTGCCCATTCCAAAGAGATGTGACCCAACGGAATGCGGAAATCATCATACAATCTCTTTGCTATCCCATGCGAGTGAAGTTTTACTAAAGGTAATACAGAAACGGCTGCAAGCATACATTGACAGAGAACTTCCAGAAGTTCAAGCTGGATTCAGAAGAGCCATGGAACGAGGGATATCCTTGCTGACGTCCAATGGATCTTGGCTGAAAACAGAGAATATCAGAAAGATGTTTACCTGTGTGTTGTATTAACT
>NW_006416493.1:2688-3761 GCF_000296735.1 Chrysochloris asiatica | reverse complement strand
TTTCTTGCTGAGTCTTTGCGAGTTTCTATGTAAGTTGTTGTTGTAAAGTACCATCGAGTCAGTTCCGACCCATAGTGACCCTATATAGGATTTTCAAGGAGTGACTGGTGAGCTTCAGCCTCTGGCCTTGTGGTTCAGACGACTTTGTATTCCAGTGCATTAACCCACAGCACCACATGAGGGCTCTTTTCTATGTATAGTATCATATTATCTGCAAAGAGATATAATATTTTTCCTTTGCCAATTTAGATACCTTTAATTTCCCTTTCTTGCCTTCAAGCTCTGACTGACTTCTAACACAATATTGACTAGGAAGAATGATAAAGAGTACCCTTGTCTGATTTATGTTCACAAAGAGAATACTTTCACTTTCTCTCTATTGAGAGTAAACGTGGCTATTGGATTTACATATATGCTCTTAATTATGTTGAGATATTTTAACTATGCTGAGGAATATCCTCTATTCCTCCTTTGTTGAGCATTTTTAACAAAAATGGATGCTGAATTTTTTCATATGCTTTTTCTGCAGCCATCAATATGATCATGTATTTCTTTTACTTTTTTTATGTAGTGGATAATATTGATTGTTTTTCCAGTATTGAACCATTCTTGCATCACTTCAATGACTCCTACTTGATCATAATGTATTGTTTGTTTATATATGTGTGTGTGTGTGTGTGTGTGTGTTGTTATGTGCCATGGAGTCAGTTCTGACTCATAGCGACCCTGTACAGGCTTTCCAAGGCTGTAAATCTTTACAGGAGCAGAAAGCCTCATATTTCTCCTACGGGACAGCTGATAGTTTCAAACTGCTGACCTTAAGATTCGCAGCCTGATTCATAAGCACTACGCTACCAGACCAAACATTCAGAGAAAAGCTGACACAAATTTTACTCAATCTATTTCATAACACAAAAATTGATGAAAATATCCAAATATATTTTATGAAGCAAGAAAAACCCTCTTACCAGGCAAAGACAGTACTAAAAATAAATTATAGACCAATATACCTCATGAACATGTATGCAAAATTTCTCAACAAAATCTGAACCAGTAAAATTCAATATATATAT
>NW_006416493.1:0-634 GCF_000296735.1 Chrysochloris asiatica | reverse complement strand
CTTCTCAGAGGGATTGAGAAAAATAAGGAAGAAGTCAGGGAAGTGCTACAGGATCAATGAAATAAGATAGATATAGCACTGGAAATCATTTAAAAACTGAAAAAAGAGGTCCAAATGATCAATAATAAAATATCAGAAATGGGCAATACACTAAAAGGGCAAAGGAGTAGAACTGAACAGATGGAAGCCAGAACCAGTGTCCTGGAAGACAAATCTTTCAATGCTGCCAAGATAGAAGAGCAAGCAGAAAAAATCTGGAGAAAGTCTAAGGTTCATGTTAGACAACATGAAAAGAAATAACTTGAGAATTATTGGAATTCCTGGACAGGAAGAATTACAAAAGTCCACAGAAGAGAAAATTGAAGAGCTGCTGGGGAAAAAAATTCCCTAACATCCTGAAAAACAAAAAGCTAAGCATTTAAGAAGCTGAACAAACCCCAGGAAGGATAGACCCCAAAAGAAAAACACCAAGACTTATCATAATCAAGCTATCCAAAATTAAATAAAAGGAGAAAATTCTGAAAAGCATTTTTTACAAAAGTAAGCAAATCACATTAAGCCATGATCTCTCAGCAGAAACCATGCAGGTAAGAAGACAATGGGGAGATAAATATAAAACCCTTACAAAAAAAAA
>NW_006416492.1:3158-4229 GCF_000296735.1 Chrysochloris asiatica | reverse complement strand
AAAAAATCTGAAAAAGGTCTAAGATCCATGTTGGACAACATGAAGCGGAATGACGTATTGGTTTTTCAAAATAGGAAGAATCACACAAGTCCATAGAGGATAGAGTTGAAGAGGTGCTGGAAGAAAATTTCCCTAACATCCTGAAAAGCAAAAAGGTAAGCATTCAAGAAGCTCAACAAATCCCAGGAAGGATACACCCCAAAAGAGAATCACCAAGACATATCATAATCAAGCTCTCCAAAATCAAAGATAAGGAGAGAACCCTGAAAGCAGCTAGGGAAAAGGGAAGTGTTACATACAAAGGCAAGCAAGTCAGATTAAGCTCAGATCTCACAGCAGAAACCATGCAGGCAAGAAGGCAATGGGGAAACATATATAAAACCATGAAAGAAAAGAAAACTGCCAACCAAGAATCCTCTACCCAGCAAAGCTGTCAATAAAATATGATGGTGTAATCAAAACATTCCAGGATAAACAGAAGATAAGGAATTTTGTCAAAGTCAACACTGCTCTGCAAAACATCCTAAAGGAATTCTGTGGACTGAGAACCAACAAGAACAGACAATGACCAGAGATTGACATACATAGCAGCAGCACCAGGAACTCAATCAACAAATGGGAGAGTTGAGAACAGAACAAAACTATGAGAACAAATCCAAAGGATCTGGAAGGTCAGTGGATGATCAAAACAACTACAGTGTGGAAGAAGGTAAACACGTAGGAACAAAGATCCAGATGGTGAGAAGATCAGGTAGATTACAGGATAAAATCAACAGTATTAAATGGAGGGAAATGTTAATGGAATATAAAGTAACCTCAAAGAAAATTGACACTTCACAAAATTGACATTTCATATCAAGAAATGAAAATCCAAGAAGAACATGGAAATATTAAAACTATGAGGACATTGATAAGAAAGAACACAAAAAACATGAACTCAACACACAAAGATATGCAGAACAAAAAAACCAGCAGCACCACACAAAAAAACAACATAATGATAGCAATAAATGCATGCCTATCGATAATTACTCTGAATGTAAACAGATTAAATGCACCAGTTAAGAGACA
>NW_006416492.1:0-698 GCF_000296735.1 Chrysochloris asiatica | reverse complement strand
GCATGGAAGGGATTGTAACCATGGCAATGAAACACATCAGCAGGCATGTAATCTTGCTGGTGACCACGTTGGTCTGTTGGTGAGTGGAAGAGGGGTAAAGTTAGCAGTGAAGAAATGGGCTGAGTTCAACTACATTCCATAGACCCCCATTGACCTGGAGATGAGATAGAGACGAGGAAGGCTGGTTGGTCCCAAGTGTGGTGAGATCTGGGGACACCTGAGCTCATGGACAAGGACATAGCCACAGAAGGCTAGAGCTGAGAGAGAAGCATCCAGCTTACATGAAGTGAGAGGAGGCACACAAGAAGACCTGAAGTTGCAGATAATTCCCATTTGACCTAGCCTCAAGGGCTTGATAATCAAAACGGGACTAGAGGAAGATTAAAAAAACAAATTAAAAAGAACAAAACAATTTTTGATAAAGGAAATGAGGGTAAATTGTTACAATTTGATGAACTTGACCTATACTCATGGAGGTAGTAACTCTAAATACCAACAGAGAGAGAAGGAATCTTCATATCAGGTATCATTGCTATCCCCTCTCTATACATGGTAGATAGGGATGGGCAACTTAGACATTGGCTACCTAAAATGAGGGGGCAGTAAAGGCATGAAGTGACTAGCTTACAAGGTTTCAAGGGGGAGTTTAGTTTAATACTGTGTGGTGAAAAAAATAGTCCCCACGGAACAGTTTTCAT
>NW_006416491.1:2384-4197 GCF_000296735.1 Chrysochloris asiatica | reverse complement strand
CCTCTGTCCTATAAGCTCCAATCCGTCAGAATTGACTTGAGAGCACACAGCAACAACAGCAAAAGCTTCTATTAGACTTTGTTTTCTTGTTTGTCTATTTATTTGCATTTGGATCTGTTCCTAACTGATATACTCTTACCTGTGGCTGTGAAACAAAGCAAGACTGGTATCCGCCAAATGAAACTCATTTTGTCAAATTTACCTGTAAATAATTTCCGGTCTTTACTTCCCTGTTTCAATAGTTTTCCTTGTTTATAGTATAGCTCCAAAGCAATGATGAAAAGTCACACTTCCAGTTATACCAAATTGTCAGTGATTTCTAAGGTTAAAAAAAAAAAAAGGAAACCATACCAGAAACAATATGTAATGTTCAAGTAGACCGCATCGGCATTATGATGTAACAGAAGTAATTATAAGCATTACTCTTAGATGAGGACTTTTACTTCATGTAGTGCTTACTATTTTACATTAGCTAATTTAAACATCATTCTAAGTCATTGTTATTTTTATTTGCATTTTACAACTAAAGAAATAAAGATTATTTATTAACCACAGACACACACAGCTGTCATGTACCAAGCTCAGGCTTTGAATGTAAGTCTTCCTTACCCAGAAGGTATTTTATGCTTTTGTTGTTGTTACTGGGTCCCTTTGAGATGATTCCAATTCATCACAACACTATGTTGTTGCTATTTTAAGTGCTGTTTAGTTGTTTCTGACTCATAGCGCCTTTGTACAGGGTTTCTAAGGAGTGGATTGTGAGTTTGAGCAGCCAACCTTATAGTTAACAGTCCAGTGGTTACCCTACAGTGCCACACCAGGACTCCTAGGAACCCTCTGGGATGTGGGAAATCTGCCCTATAGAGTGCCCTAGGCTGCCATCTTTATGGGAGCTGATTGCCAGGTCTTGTCGCCCATGGAGTGACTAGCGGATTCAAAACCCAGAGCTTGCAGTTAGTAAAGGGACAGGTAACCCTTATGTCTCAAGGGCTGCTTTCCATGTCTGACTGAGCAATCAGTTGAACAAAACAACTGTCATACCAGTGATTAGATCTTTTATTTATGTGATGACTACCTGAATAAGAACATCTTAAAAACCAGAGCTAGCTGGTTGTTCAACTAAGGTACCATTTATATGTAATCTGTGTGGATTGCAACACAGGAATCTTATGCCCCATGTTTCATTTTGATATTGACATCATCTCTAGGTTTAGTGTAGTTCACTTCAGTTCAAAGAGTCATTTGGCCTCTGGGGATATACAGTTGACTGTGACAACTTCAGTATCTTCCATGTGTTTTTAGTGGAATAGTAAAAACAAACTTGTGCAGAGGCTGAGAGCCTGCCATATTGGAGATGCTCAAAAATGTTGCATAAGTTAAACAATAAGTAGAATAAATGGACAAAGCAGCTGTGGGACTGGATTTTCTTGATTAGTGGTAGTTGGTTTTCATTTTATTGTCACTCTTGATACTTGCTAAGTGACTCAGTGGTAACACAGCCATCTTTTTTCCCAGATTTGACTTTACTACTGCAAAAAATTAGTTCACGGGAAGAAAACACTTTACTATTCAAGAGTGAGTTGCTTGGTCGATTCACTGACATTTCTGCCACATGCACCTAAAATACATAATGGCAACAGAAGAATCAATTCATTGTTTTGATACTTGGTTATCATTCCCAAAGCATCATAGGGCTGTTGACCCTTTGCTGTTAAAGCTTTCAGGGAAAAAATATATAAAGCATTTGAAAAACTTGTGGGATGATCTAATTGTTAGATAACTGAAAATACCAGTGAAGGAGAGAGAGAAAAAA
>NW_006416491.1:0-1679 GCF_000296735.1 Chrysochloris asiatica | reverse complement strand
AGAGCCATAACAGAACCCCTTATTACATTAGTGCTTGATTACATTTTCATCTGAGTGAGGTCACAGAAGTTGGAAGTGGGAGCTGAACATGCTTAAATTCATCTATGTTGTTGTTGTTAAGTGCCGTAGCGTCTATTCTGACCCATAGTGACACTGTATAGGGTTTCCAAGGAGCATCTGGTGAGCTTGAACCACCAACCTTGCAGTTCAAACGACTTTGCGGTCTGACGCATTAGCCCACAGCACCACACCAAGACACTATAAAGATGTTATGTTTATATTGATTTTGGTACATATGTATTTGTTAAACATACACCATAGACAAGGCAATGCAACAATAACTAAAAAATTCAGACTTCTATTCCCAACTGCCTATTGAACATATTCGAGACATTCTTATTTTAGTAGGTCCAAATCACAACTACTTTGTTGTTGTCGGCAGATGCTATTCAGTCAGTTCCAACTCATACTAACCGTCTGCACAACAGAATGGAACACTGCCAGATCCTGTGCCATCCTCACCATCATTGTTGACTTTGATCCCATTGCTGCTGCCACTGTGCCAATCCATCTCATTAGGGAGGTCTTCCTCTTTTTCACTGACCCTCTACCTTACCCAAGATGATATCCTTCTTCTGGGACTGGTCCCTCCTGATATTATGTCTGAAGTAAGAGGGACAGGGTCTCACACCATTCTGACTTCTAAGAAGCATTCTGGCTGTACTTCCTCCAACACATATTTGTTTGTTCTTATTTTAAGGAGGTCTTGTATAGCGGATTTGCCTAGTGCAGCACACCATTTGATTTCTTGAGTGCTGCTTCCATGAGTGCTGATAGTGGGGTCAAGCAAAAAGAAGTCTTAAAAACGTTCATCCTTCCTCCATTTATAATGATTTTTTTTAATTGGTCCAGTGGTGACAATTATTTTTTTCTATACTTTGAGAAGCAACCCATATTGAAGACTGTGGGTTCTGATCACCATCAGTAAGTATTTTAAGTCCTCTTTGCTTTCATCAAGCAAGGTTGTATTATCTGCATATTATAGGTTGTTAATAAATCTTCCTCTTATCTAACTTCTCAGCTTATTTGTTAAGCATACATATAGAATAAATATGGTGAAAGAATACAACCCTGGTGGACACCTTTCCTGTTTTTAAACCACTGTGTCCACTTGTTCTGTTTGAACAACTGTCTCTTGTTCTATGTACAGGTTCCTTATGAGCACAATTAAGTGTTCTGGAATGCCCACTCTTTGCAATGTTGTCATGATCTACAAGTCAAAAGCCTTTGTATAGTCAGTAATGCACAGGTAAACCTCTTTCTGGAATTGTCTGCTTTCAGCCAAGATTTAGCGGGAATCCATGATGATATACCTTGTTCCAAGCTCTTCAATGAGTCTGACATGAACCTATGGCAGTTTCATATCAATGTACATTGCAGTCTTTTGTGAAGTATCAAAATTTTATTAAGTGCTATTAATAATACTTTTTGATGATTTCCGCAGTCTTTTGGGTTACCTCTCTTTGGAAGGGGTCCAGATCTCTTTCAGTCAGTTCGCCAAGTAGCTGTCTTCTAAATTTCTAGGCATAGATGAGTGAGTGAGTCACTTGTATTTCAATTTGTATTCCATCAGTTCTCAGAGCCTTATCCTTTATCAATGCCTTCTGTGCAGCATGAAT
>NW_006416490.1:3064-4299 GCF_000296735.1 Chrysochloris asiatica | reverse complement strand
AGAGAGCTAGCTATATGGCAGGGTAGTGCAACATTTCCATGTACAGAGTACTGGGTACAAGGCAGATGATTCCAACTTGTCTATATACAGATAGGTAGCTACAATGGAGAGTAGTGAAACACTTCCATATACAGAGTCTAGATACATGGCAGATGTGTCCAACGTGTCCATATACTGAGAGCTAGCTTTATGGCAGACAAGTACAATATGTTCATATACAAAGAGCTACCTACATGGAAGATAAGTCCAACATATCCATGTTCAGAGAGCTAGTTACATGGCAGACAAGTCCAAAACGTCCACATACAGAGAGCTAGCTACAAGGAATGGTAGTGCAACATTTCCATATACAGGCTTCTAGCTACAAGGCAGATCAGTACAACTTGTCTATATACAGAGACCTAACTACATGGCAGGGTAGTGCAACATTTCCATGTACAGAGTTCTAAGAACAGGGCAGATGTGTCCAATGTGTCAATATACTGAGGGATAGCTACATTCCAGATTACTCCAACATGTTCTTATTCAGAAACTAGCTACATGGCAGATGTGTCCAACATGTCCATATACTGAGAGCCACTTACATGGCAGATAAGTCCAATATGTTTATATACAGAGAGCATCCTACATGGCAGATCAGTCTAAAATATCCATGTACAGAGAGCTAGCCACATGGCAGGGTAGTGCAACATTTCCATATACAGAGTTCTAGCTACAAGGCAAATTAGTACAACTTGTCTATGTAAAGAGAGCTAGTTATATGGCAGTGTAGTGCAACATTTCCATATACAGAGTTTGAGCTACATTGCATATGTGTCCAATGTGTTCATATCCTGAGAGCTAGGTACATGGCAGAAAAGTCCAGTGTGTTCATACACAGACAGCTAACTACTTGGCCGATCAGTCTAACATATCCATGTAGAGCGTGCTAGCCATCTGACAGATGAGTCCAAAGTGTCCATATACAGAGAGCTAGCTACATGGCAGGGTAGTGAAACATTTCCATATACAGAGTTCTACCTACAAAGCAGATGAGTCCAAATTGTAGATATACAGAGATCTAACTACATGGCACAGTAGAGCAGCATTTCCTTATACAGAGTTCTAGCAACATGGCAGATGTGTCCAATGTGTCTATATACTGAGAGCTAGCTATATGACAGAGTTGTCCAACATTTCCAGATTCAGGGTTCTAGCTACATGGCAGATATATCCAACTTGTCCATATACTGAGA
>NW_006416490.1:0-639 GCF_000296735.1 Chrysochloris asiatica | reverse complement strand
TACTGAGAGCTTGCTACATGGCAGAGTAATCCATCATGTCCATATTCAGAGTAATAGCTACATGGCAGATGTGTCCAATGTGTCCAAATAATGAGAGCAACCTACAGGGCAGACAAGTCCAATCTGTTCATATACAGAGAGCTACCTACTTGACAGATCAGTCCAACATATCCATGTACAAAGAGCTAGCTACATGGCAGATGAGTCGAAAATGTCCATAGACAAAGAGCTAGCCACATGGCAGTGTAGTGCAACATTTCCGTATACGGAGTTCTAGGTACAAGGGAAATGAGTCCAACTTGTCTATACACAGAGAGATAGCTACATGGCAGAGTAGTGCAACATTTCCATATACCTAGTTCGAGGAACAAGGCAGAAGAGTCCTACTTATCTATATACAGAGAGCTAGCTACATGGCAGACTATTCCAAAATGTCCATATACAGAGAGCTAGCTATATGGCAAGGTTGTGCAACATTTCCATACTCTGAGTTCTAGCTACATGGCAGATGTGTCAACTATGTTCACATATTGAGAGATACCTACATGGCAGACAAATCCAATATGTTCATATACAGAGAGCTACATACTTGTCAGATCAGTCCAACATATCCATGTACAGAGAGCTAGCTACATGGCT
>NW_006416489.1:3657-4247 GCF_000296735.1 Chrysochloris asiatica | reverse complement strand
TTGAATGCACCCGTGAAGAGACAAGAGAGGGGCAGATTGGATAATAAAACAAGACCCTTCAATATGCTGCCTGCAAGAAACACACCTTACACACCGACACAAAGACAGACTGAAAGTTAAAGGATAAAAAAATATATACCAAGCTAACTGCAATAATAAACAAGCAGGAGTGGCACTTCTAATCTCTGATAAAGTAAACTTGAAGACAAAAATGAGCATAAGAGATAAAGAAGGACACTACCTCATGATCAAAGGGTCAATTGAACAAGACGACATGACCATAATAAATATCTATGCTCCCAATGAAAAAGCACCAAGATATATGAAGCAAACCTTACTAGAATTGAACAAAGAAATAGATAAATCTACAATTATAGTGGGAGATTTTAATATACTACTTTCGAAAAGGGACAGAACAATGAGAAAGAAACTTGACAAAGTTACAGAGGACCTAAACAGCACAATCAACCAACTAGGCTCATAGACATGTACAGAGCATTCAATGCACTAAAGTAAACTTTAAGACAAAAACCAGCATAAGAGATAAAAAAGGACACTATCTCATGATCAAAGGGTCAATTGAGCAAGAT
>NW_006416489.1:2451-2953 GCF_000296735.1 Chrysochloris asiatica | reverse complement strand
GCACATCCAAAAAGAAAAAAGAACCAAAATTAACACATTAACACAGCATCTCCAACAATTAGAAACTGACCAACAGAGGGAACCTACAGCCACCAAGAGAAAACAAATAATAAAGGTAAGAGCTGAAATAAATGAGATGGAAAACAGAAAAACTATAGAAAGAATCAATAGGACAAGAAGTTGGTCTTTGAAAGGATTCATAAAATTGACAAACCATAGGCAAACATAACAAAAGAAAAGAGGCAGAAGACACAAATAACTCACATTAGAAACCACAAGGGTGTTGTCACAATGGAACCAAACGAAATCAAAAGAATGATAACAGAATACTATGAAGAGCTGTACTCGAACAAATTCTAAAACTTGGAAGAAGTGGATTCATTTTTAGAAAAATGCGACCTACCAAAACTTACACATAGTGAAGTAGAAAACTTGAACAGACCCATAACAAAAGAGGTAATTGATCAGGTCATCAAAAAACTCCCAACCAAAAGAAGTCCAG
>NW_006416489.1:0-804 GCF_000296735.1 Chrysochloris asiatica | reverse complement strand
GAATCCCAAAATTATGAAAGTCATCAATGAAAAAATAGGGACAAACATTTTGAAAATTACACAAACAAAAGTAGACAAAATAGATGAGTGGAATATACTAAAAATTAAAAACTTATGTGCATCAAAAGACTTCACCAAACAAGTAAAAAGGGAACCCACAGAATGGGAAAAAAATCTTTTGCAATGACACATCAGACAAGGAGCTCATTTCTAAAATGTATAGGAAACTACAACACCTCTACAAGAAAAAGGCAAATAACCCACTTAAAAATGGGCACAGAACATGAACAGACACTTCACCAAGAAGGAGATCCGAGCATCCAACAAACATATGAATAAATGTTCATGTTCACTAATCATTAGAGAGATGCAAATCAAAACAACAATGAGGTATCATCTCACACCAACAATAAAAACAAAGATCAGAAAAGTAGATGGCAATAAATGCTGGCGAGGATGCAGAGAGACTGGAACACTGCTACATTGTTGGTGGGATTGCAAAATGGTCCAACCACTCTAGAAAGCAATATAGCGCTTCATCAGAAGGTTGGAAATAGAAATATCTTATGATCCAGCAATTCCTCTACTTGGTATTTTCCCACATGAAATACGAGCCATAACATGAGTAGACATATGCACACCAATGTTCATTGCAGCACTATTTGCAATAGCAAAAAGATGGAGACAGCCCAAGTGCCCATCATTTGAAGAATGGATAAACAAACTTTGGCACATACACACAATGGAATACTGTGTTACCTTGAAGAACAACAAGGAGGCTGCAAGCCATTGCATAACATGGAT
>NW_006416488.1:2836-4155 GCF_000296735.1 Chrysochloris asiatica | reverse complement strand
AACCACTACGCTATACAGGATCTTTATGGGTTGGAACTGACTCCATGGCACTAATAACAACAACAGCACATGTATAGGAATCTTTTATGTTTAAAAATGGTATTTGCAATGAAGAAGTCATTGCTCTTGCAAAATTGTAACATGTAATCTTCCGCATAATTTCTATTATCAAGGCCATATTTTGCAATGATTATTTCTTCCTCTTTGTTTCTAGCCTTTGCATTCCAATAACCAGTAATTATCAATACATCTTGAATGCATGTTTGATTAGTTTCAGACTGAAGAAATTGGTAGAATTCTTAAATTACATCATCACTGAATTTAGTGGTTGGTATATAAATTTGAATACTAGTGGTATTAACTCATCTTCCTTGTAGGCAGATGGATGTGTTCTGTCACAGTGTTGTACTTTAAGACAGATCTTTAAAAGTTCCTTTTGATTGTGTATGTTAACATTTTTCTTCTTACATTTGTTGTTACTGGTATAGTAAACTACATAATTGTCAGATTCAAAATTGTCTACATTAGTCTATTTCTGCTCACTAATGTGTAGGATATAGATGTTTATACATTTCATTTTTTGACAACTTCCAATTTTCCTAGATTCATTCTTCATATATTCCATGTTCTGATTATTTATGAATATTTGCAGCTCTTTCTCCTCATTTTGAGTTGTGCTCTGTCAGCAAACGATGGTCCTGAAAGATTTACTTCATTCACACCATCACAGTTAGCTCTACTTTGAGGAGGCAGCTCTTCCCCAGTACTATCTTGAGTGCTTTCCTCCCTGAGGTGCTCATCTTTTGGCACAATATCTAACAGTATTCAGGTGCTATACATAATGTTTTCATCTTCTGGCACTATATCTGACAATGTTCTCTTGATATGCATAAGGTATTCAGTGGCTATCCAAAAGCAATATGCCTCTCCTCCATTCTAGTCTTTCTTAGTTTGGAAACTCTACTGAAACCTGCCTTTCATGTTTGACTCTGCTGATTTAAAAAATAAGATCGAACATCACAAAAATATGCAAGCTATCACAGTATGACAAACTGATTTGGTGTGATAAATAAATAAATAAATATCATATACTATTATTATTATTATATATAGTGTATATACGGAGCTCTGGTAGAATAGTGGTTACGAATCGGTCTGCTAACCTCAAGGTCGGGGTCGGCAGTTCGAAACTACCAGCGGTTCCGTGGGAGAAAGATGAGGCTTTTTGCTCCCGTAAAGATTTACAGCCTTGGAAACCCTGTACAGGGTCGCTATGAGTTGGAACTGACTCCACGGCACATAACAACAACAACAACATT